>NW_020799095.1:9285055-9346106 GCF_003259725.1 Athene cunicularia | reverse complement strand
GGGGGGGGGGGGGGGGGTTGGTACTTGGTGAGTTGTAACCAGGGAAGAATGCCTGACCTTAAATAGCACTTTCTAGTCCTTACCCTTCCACTCTTGTCTGAAGCCTCAGGAAGTACTCAGCAGATTTACTGAGGCATTTGACTGAGGATTTGTGATGGCTGACCAGTTCTAGACTAAGCAAGGAAGAGTTTAGATTACTGATGGCTTTGTAAAAGGCTGTCAAATTAGGCATCTAACATATAGGTGCAATAAATATGCAGTGAAACCTGCAAATGTTGGAAATATTTGCAGTGAAATTCTGACCTAATAACTGACACAATTTCTGCGCAAAGTTCAGATATTTTTTGTGAGGCTAGTTTTCCCTGAGTCACACTGCTATAATTCAGGACCCTGTTTTGAAACTTTCCTTGACAAGATCATGTTGAGATGGTGATAGAGGGTAATCATGTTCAAATTCAATCTGTAAAATATTTGATTTAATTTACCTCTAAATTGCAATTGACAAGTCTAGAGATGGGTGACATATCTCCAGAAGAATGTTCATTAGCTGAAAATGTAACTGAGGAATCGAGAGTAGTAACAAATTGAGATCAGATTGGATTAAAAACTGCAACTTAAATTTTACAACATAATCTTTTATTGCAGATTTACTGAAACTTTATTTTGGTTATTCAGAAATAAAATCTTTTTATATGTGTATTTAAGAGAGGGATTATTTGAAATTTATCTGGTAGAAGGGGAGGAGTCTTGCATAAACTAAAAACAAATTAAACGCTTTACATCAGCCCAAAATTTATTATTATTTACATTCTTCTAGAAATAACAGTTCTAGAAATGGTAGCCTTTCTATATCCGGTCAGCCCAAAGTGATTAAGTTTTTTCTTACAGTTACAATATTTTGAAACCTTTGAAACTTCATTTGCAAGTTTCTGTAAAATTTTGGCTATTTAAATATTTACATTGCCTTTCTTGCAAGAGAATTATCACCATTACAGTATTGGTGCATATATCACAACAGCGACATGCACCATTGAATGTGACCCCCTTGTCACTGAATTTGGTCTGATGTCTATAATGGTATTTAATAATTGCCTCCAATAACTCTTCTGTTGATTATGTTCTTGCTTCTGTAATCTGGGTTACATTTTTGTTTCTAAATAACCAAGAGGTTAACTTCCATTTCCTCCACTCCCTCCCTTTCTCCTTTCCTCCTTTCTCCTTTGTTTTCTTTCAAGATCAGTTGATGAAATGTCTAAAGAATTAAACATGTTTTTAATTCTTTCTTGAAAAAATAAGATGACCTAGTAGTTTAGGAATGTTGCTTTTGTTAACATTTTCTCTTTTTATCTGCTACTCATTAGAATTTTGTCTAATGAAAACAGTAATTTACAGAGAAAAACATACAGTAGGTATTTTGAGAGACTTCCCAATTTTTTTGTAAAGTCAATGAAGGGCTGAAACAGTTGACCCTGGTGCCAGTTGTCCTTTCTTTACTAGCAGCAGGCATTTAGAAATTATTAGTAGATCTGTGCCAGGCCCATTTATAACTCAGACATAGATTTCTTTTTAAGCTTCCAAGGACATAGGTACTACCTACTTGTGTTTCATAATCCTCGGTGTCTAGGGCTGATGTATTTTATGCCTAGACAAATAATTATCTTCTTTTCTGTGGGAGACAATTCCCAGGCCTGTCCAGATATGCAGTAGTACCCTCATATGCAAGCCACACGCAAAAACATATACTATATATTTAGTGTGCGTGTTAAGTTAGACATTGGTTAGTATTTTGCATGCTTATTTTCAGTGGAAGCTTAGTTTAACAAAAAGAGGAATTAAACCTGAAGAGAAGCCTACACACCGGGAGAAAGTAGAAGGGTAAAAGGAAACTAGCAAATAAGTGAAAAGATACAGAACAATCAGTTAAAAATTCTTCATGACACAAGACACTGTCATTGTGGGCAGCCATTTGAAGGGGTGTTTAAGTGGCACAAATACCAAAGACCAGTTTAAGTGGTTGAATTTTGAACTTATAAAGCACATAGAAATATTTAAAAATAATAGTCTGTATGAAGTCACTGTCCCTGAAATCAGGATTTTAAAAGGGACTGGTTTTATTCATAATAAGGGCCATGGTTTGGTTAAAGTAGAATCAGGACTGTACCTGCTGTCTGAGATTAGTTTTCTTACTTTTCATTTTCGCTTTGGATTTCCTTCTACGGTGAAAAATGTCATGTTATTTGCCTTGGAGATTTTCTTGCAGTTGGGTTTTTCCTCCAAATTCTGCTGTACAGCAGTGTTTTCTTAAGCTGAATGAACAGATGTTGGAGACAGGGGAAAAGGATGTATCTTTTTCTTCACTCTGCTGTATCCCCAACAGGTATTTGGTGGGCTGTCATTTTCAGTAGTGCTGCAAACTATCGCTGGAAGTCTTCCTAACTCACTGTAACACATAGCTAGTTTGCAGATGTGAGTGCAATCCACAGCTGATCAGACTGATGGCAAAATAGGTGTGCCAGATCCCCAAAAGCAGATGGTTCATAGACCTGAAGATGGGAAGGTTAAATGTATGAGATGGCTGTGGAAACAGAATAATGGTATTGCATTATATATGTCTCTGTGAGGAAGATATTATCCTCTTTATTTTTCTTTTTAAGTTTTGTAAACTTCAGCACTTATCTTTTAACTCATCAGATAAACTGAAGTGGGAACAAAGTAACTTGACCTCAAGAACAGAAGCTGTGTAGATCATATCAGAATCATAGAACAGTTTGGGTTCATAAGATCCTTAAAGACCATCCAGTTCCAGCCCCCTGCCATGGGCAGGGACACCTTCCACTAGCCCAGGTTGCTCAAAGCCCCGTCCAACCTGGCCTTGAACACTGCCAGGGAGGGGGCAGCCACAGCTTCTCTGGGCAACCTGTGCCAGGGTCTCACCACCCTCACAGGGAAGAATTTCTTCTTAATATCTAATCTAAATCTACCTTCTTTCATTTTAAAACCATTACCCCTCATCCTATCACTATAAGCCCTGATACAGAGTCCCTCCCCATCTTTCCTGTAGCCCCCCCTTTAAGTACTGCAAGGCTGCTATAAGTTCTCCTTGGAACCTTCTTTTCTCCAGGCTCAACAGATTTCCAGTCTGGTTCTGTATGACAAAAAGAGTTTCTTGTCATTCATTTGGTATCTGAACTTGTCTTCATGTTTATCAGCTCAACCTCTGACCTTCTGAGGTTCATTAATCACTTCCCAAGTTTGACCTCAATATTATATATTTTTCTCTCCACAACCACTTTTTTCTCAGAACTTGGAGCTACTTGAGGAGCACACATCACTGGGAAATGCTTTATTTCTTTCATATGCATCTATACATATGAGAGGTGTCACATTTACATTCTAGATTCCTCCTTCTCTAAAAAGGAAAGGTATTTTTTATTCAGAATTAAATTCAGAAATATTTCTAATAATGTGGAATGTTTCTGACAGAACTGTTTAAATAATCAAAGGAAGGAACTCTGCCAAGTTAACTTTACTGGTAACTGAGCTTATTTTATTAAATCAGTATTTTAAACGGATCTCATTTGGGTTGTTGATTTCTTCCCCCTCCTCTCCCTTCTTCAAAGTGTTTCAGTCAGGGTATCTGCTGTCAGGGCACAAGAGATCCTTGTGCTGTGATGCCTGGCAGATATTAGTGGTGGTAACAAAACAAGTACAGGAATTTCAGTGTTGAAATTTCAATTGATTCCACTGTAGTAGCCAAGAGCACACCCATTCCCTTAGGACAGCAGTCCTCCAGTGTGAAAAGATGAGGAGATGAGTCAGAGGAGATGGGGAAGAGACTTATCTTCTGTTCTAACTCCCACGTCAGTTCACCACAGAAATCCTTTGAGTCCTAGGCTACAAACTTATTTTTCCAAATCTCACCTTAACGAGGAGAAACCCAGGGAGACTCCTGCTTGAAAAACCCATCACATCAGTGATTTTCACCCCTTTTTCATTTGTAGGCCTCTCCAATTTTTTCCAATGGACTGTGGCCTCCTGCACAATAAGGAATCCTGTGCTGACAGCAGCCTTGCTTTGTGCAGGTGCTCCAGCACTAGGCATAGACTGACCAGGGCAGGTTTGAGGAGAAAATGTGAAAGATTCACCTCTGAGGAAGAGGCATAAGACATCTCTGTAGTAGGTCAATATTATGGTGAATTTTTGCACAGTGTGGGAAAGACATGTACACTGAGAGTAGGTGGTGATACGTTGGTGAAGTTGTTCATGAAAGATGCTTCCCAGCAACACAGAAAATATCATGCAACCTGAAATCTGGTCATTTATAGGTATTTGTGTTTGCTGGAACACAGATACTGGGCTGATGAAGGTTGTTCTTGTCCGAGTTCACAAAGATTTGGAAGAGAAATAATAAACTCACCTTATTTCATATGATATTGAAGATGTGATGATTTTTTTAATAATCACTCCACAACTTAATAGTTTCTCTGAGAGATTTACAAATCCAATTTACATAAGCAATGCAAATGTGATGGTCTAAGAGTCTTTTCAATGAGGCAAATGTGCTCATTTATGTTCAAATCATAACAAAGAGAGGGAAAAAAACAGAAACAGAACACCTTGTCTTTGCCCGTGGAAAGTTTTTCACAGTAAAGTTTTGAACAAAGGCCTTCAAACTTCCTGGGGGATCCCTTGCTTTCCAGAAGCTTTCTGATGTTTCCTGCACTTTATTAAAGGAAATAGCTTAAATTTAAAGAAAGGTGCAGACTGGGTCTCTTGTTCTTAGAATCTCTTTGTTTACCGATGTTAATAATTACAAAACTGCAGTAACAAAATAACAAAAATCTTCATTCCTTTGTCTTAAGTTCAGACACTTTGGTAAAAATAATTGATAAGTAAACAGATATTGTTTAAACAGTCTTTTTTAAAAATCAGTATTTTAAACAACTTGATTTTCTTTGTGTCACATGACATTCTGAACAGACCAGTCAAGCAGTTATTGAAATTGGTCTTTATTTGTTATTATGTGTGGGACTGATAGCAACTATCCTTTTGTTCGATTACTTTAAGGGATTGCATGTTGAAATGTTGAGGTGCAGGGTTTTCATTCAGTAGCTGAGTGTATGTCCCTCACCTGGCTGAGTGGTATAAACATCCTGTGATTCAGCTGTTCCTTCATAGAAGTTTTATCTGACAAATATTTTCCTAAAGCAACATTCTATCATCAGTGCCACTCTTCAGGAGGCATTACATCAGGAAGTGTCACTATCAGAAGAAGGTATAAGACCCTGTCCTTCCACTGAAATGTGAACAGTGGATGAAAAGCCCCTGAAGAAAATACTCTTCAGCACAACAGAGGACTGCTGTAGAGGCATCAGCCAATGCCTGGGTATAGTTAATACCATATTAAGCATAGTGACAGCTATATTCAGTTCTGGTTTTGTCAGATTAAGCTGGACCTCTATCTCATGGAAGTCTGAGGCTAATTTCTGTTTGTGTGCTATGGAAGAAAGTGCAGAGAATTTTCCAGTAAGTTATTATTGCTCATCAGTTTTTATTCCTGATGAATGAGGATGCTTCGGACCATAAATCTTTCACTGGTCCAAGCTAACTATTGCCTCTCCTGGGCTTCCAGCCAGCATAATTTTGTAGGGAGGCATTACACAACTTGATGAGAAAGAAGTAAATAGTCCTCTGTTAGCAGCTATTTGAAATAGCAGCTGTTTAAGGCTATTCAGCAATGAGGGATATTAGCAATATTACTGGGCAAACTGTAGGTGGTGTACCATATGCACGTATTGCCACACGCTGTGTTGTATTTGTCTAATGTGAAACTTTCATTTACTGGCAAATGAGATAGTGATATTTATAGTGGTCACCGATGAAGTACTTGAACAGATTCTGGTAATCTGTCACCGTACAGTAGGGGAATGGTGTGGGGATAAGGAGATGTGAGTCTAGCCTTTCATGTTTTATACTCACCAGGTCCACAACGGTGTCCCTTATTCCTAGTACAGATAATATGTAATGGATGTGATGCTGATATATAGAGATCAGAGTATGTGCACTTTATCTGCACGCACCCACATGCAGGTCTGGGGTGTGATGGAGTTTGAGGGTCTGTGCACAACCACATGCCTCAGTATCCATGAGGCAATTAACTGAAAGCAGTGTAAACATGTTTGCACACTTCACGTGGACAGTGAGCATTGTTAGGGCTCCAGTGAAAGAGCTGCTGCAATTTATCCTTGCTGCACCCTCATTGTTATATATTTCAAAGAAACTAAAATAAGAGCAATTTTTCATTTCCCCCTCTCCTTCCACCCCTCCCTCCCTTGTTGCCACTTTGTCCCCAGGTCACACTGATGTGAGCTGTGGGATATAGTCAGCTCTGATCCAGGCAACTCTAAGGACTGTTAGAACTAGGAACTCCCTTATTTAGAAAGCTTGGATCTCTCCTTTCCCAAGGAATTGTAAGGGCTTTTTTTTTTTTTCTTAGTCTTGAGCAGATGTGTAATGTGATGTTAAAATGTCAACACCTTGATTTATAGATAATATCTTATTTTTAAGGTTTTTTTAAAAATTGTTAGAACTTATTTTTCTGTCCTTCTACAGCTTGTACATATTATTTAAGTTGTCTTTACCAGCTCAGCAATATAAAAAGAGCAATAACCTTACCAAACAATAACGTATGCTGAGAATTTATAAGACATAAGAATATAAAACCAAGTTAAGTAGATCATCCCTTATGATTTTCTAAGATAACTTCTATTTTACATCAAAATTAACACTGGTTGGGGTCACCTTAAATTTGGTTCTTTGACATTTTAAACTTGCAGAAATAGCCATCTTTATTTTTCTTTGCATGAAATGAATGCATTTTAAAAAAAATAGACATGTGTTCTTGGCCTTAGTCTCCTGAATTATCCTTTGCTTGGGAGGTAATACATATTTTATTAAAACAGCGGCATTTTCAGTAAGCAAAGCATTTGCCCTAGCATCTGCTTAAAAGAATAATGAGAAAAATATACAAATTTAATAATGACATGAGCGAGTTTTTTGGCTACATAAGGTAGTGTGAAGCCTAGCCTTTCCGATCAGAAATTATTTTTGGCCTCTGGAAACTTGGACCACCTCCTCTTTAGACCAGTGTGAAGCTGCTGGGCTAACCTGGCTCTTCCAGGAGCGCTCCTCGCTCTCTGCCTGCTCATCACCAAAGCATTTACCCTGGCTGCTCACGTGCCTGCATGGGAGCCAGCCAAGCCCAAACGCTTTCCTGACCTGTCTGAGCAGCCATCTGGAAGGGGGCAGATGTTGTTATTTAAAAGTACTTTAGTGGATGGGTCTGGGGGCATTAAAAGCTCCCACTAGAAGTGCAGACCCTGCCGTGTGGTTGGTAAAGCACCCATCCTTAAAGCAAGTGTTTCTGCTTCCTGTCAGGCAGCGAGCTTATGGTCTGTATGACAAACAGAGAGAAACACAGTGCCTTGGGGTGGGATAGTGCCATGGCCATTTTTCAGCTGCTCCCAAAGGGAGAGCAGCACCTTGAGTAATGGGGATTTTCTTCTCTCTGCTTCTAGCCCTGCACAAAGGGACATGTCTTCCCATCCCCTGGCAGTGTCTTACATTGGCAAGTTTTTCACAAAGGAAAGGGAAAAAATAAATAACGAGACAAAAAGTCACAGCAAATGCAGTACGTGGGAGGAAAGATTGTCAGTCCCAAGTCTGAAAGTAAATGCTGGGAAAAAAGCTGGTCCTTCCTACACAGCGCCTGCTGCTGTCTTGGAGCATAAAGTGGAGTGGGAAAGTCAGTGTCCAGCCCTGCTCTCTCCCTGCCTTTCCTGCAGTACCTGTGGATACATCTACTAATGGTGGCGGTGGTGATGGTTGTTAACTAGATGCTTTTCTGACACTGCCAAATCCTTTCACACAGGTCATCATTTGCTTGGTGGTGAACAGGAGTTGGAAGGCTCTGTGTAGCCCATTAACAAATTCTTTTTCTGCCCAGACCCAGACCTCTGAAGTATTTTAAAAGCCTTGTTTAAAAAAGCTCAAGCACTTATCTTTTTTTGTTGTTGTTTGGTTCTTTCTGCTTCATAGCCCACTTTTAGTTTCTTGTCTCATGGTATTGAATTAACTGTAAGTATGAGTGATGGCCTGGGGAAATGGTAGATTGGGATCACACAGGGTGTGGCCTTTATAGGAAAGATGAGACTCCTTCCTGAGAAGCTCTGGTGAAGCTGGCTTTAGAATATTTACCATCTACCTGTCTCACAGGCAACATCAGGATTTGGCCCTGTCTTGTTACAGTGAGCAATCGGATGTAAATGCATCGACCTCAGTGGAGTTATTAACTGATACTGGTGCAGCAAACACCATTTGCCCTAAATTTATGGAGAGATGACAACCAACATGCTGAACAGATCTGTTTCTCAGGGATCTCTCAGGCATGGGAGATAGCCAATCTGTCCATGCTGCTTTGGGCCATCTGAGCTTCCCTGGAGAATTTAGATTTCCATCTAAGTTGCAGTTAGTTTATATTCATATTGGCTTAGAATATGTTTAATGTCTTCGGGTTTTTTTCTCTTCTCTTTCTCTGCAGTAATAGTAAAAATCTGTTTTTCTTCCCTAACTATGTGCAGGCTGGCATGGCTTTGACTTACGATCCAACAGCTGCTATACAGAATGGGTAAGGAATGCATGTTTTCTTATGCCTTTTTAAAAATTATTTTGAATGCCATCTTCTGTTTTCTCTTTCTGTGGTGAAACTTATTCAGAAGCAAAATCATTCAGTCATATTTTGTCTGAAGCATGTAATGCTATATTGTCAAGTTCTTCTTTTAGTTTCCCTTTTGTTTTTATGCCCTCTTGTTTGTAATATCCATTTGAATGGGAAGTTGTTTTTCCTAATAGTTTCCATCTCTATTTGGCAAATGCTAGTGGATGTTTTTTTAATCTCTGTCATGAAATGGAAACCAGTAAAATTTCCCTTTACTGACTTTGCTTTTGTTAAAATAATCACTGAAGATTCCAGCATATTTTGGATAATAGAGCTGTTACTTCATCTGGGGTTCTCTCTACAGGTTGGCTGGCTTCCATGGCATTGTCTGAATAGAAATGCCAAATAGGGAGAAAACCTTAAATTAGTGTGTAAGCAGATGGGATTTAGAGGTACAGTTCTGAGCAACACTCTTCATTTCTCAACTATGGTTTGCTGACACAAAGTATTGTAACTGGTTTTCAAATTTAGCAGAGGTTACATCATGTTACTTACCTGCATGATTACATTTCCAATTATTTCATGAGCTACAAAAACAGAGCCTTGAAATCTAGCAATCCTTTCAGATAGGTTAACGGTAATTTGAAGACAAGTGGGAGATTTGGCCCTGAACTCTTCGACAGTCCCTCTTTGATCAGAGAGATGTTTGATACGATTATCAAATTCCGTGCATACTCCCATTTGCATTTGCCAGCTGAAGGGGAAAATGTATTGATATAGATGAGAATGTGTTTATTTGTTAGGGCACTGCTAGTTAAAGCATTTAGGTAAAAGCTAATATTCCCAATACTTTTTTTTTTTTTTTTAAATCAATGATAATAGTTAGTATATTTTGCTTCATTGCCCTTTACAAGCAGTACCTATGTAGGACTCATGATGCTCCCATGCAGAAGCAGCCAAACCAGAGCAACTCAGAAAAAAAGAGGGACTTTGCATAGTTGTGATTTCAAAATCCTCTGGTTCTGTTTCCCTGTTCTGATCGCCCAAACAAGTCTTTATCCTCTGTCGTCATACTTTTCAGTTGGTAACACATTATAGTTCATAATCCACCACTGTTCCATCCAGACAACTGGCTTTTATTTCAAAGGAATTCCTGCATGTCAGTTGCATGAATGTTTTGGAAACTGTAATTTGAATGATCCTTTGAGATTAATATCATTTGACTTCAAGAATATTTTTTTAAATTATGAAAGCTAACTCAGAATCAGACATTGTTTGTATCAGAGAGTACCCATGCTGCTCAGGTGTTCAGGCTGCTCGGGTGGTTTGGTCACTCAATTGTTTGAACGCGCTGTCGGTGATCATTAGGAAAAGAAATAGTACCCAGTGGAGAATTTCAACTCTGCAGTTTTTAAAATGTTCTTTTATTTGTAAAGCATGAAATAAACTACAGCACTGGATATCTCTCTAAGAGTGACAATTAATTACTGCTTTGACATATCTTGTCTTTCTAGAGTGTCATAATATTTTCAATTTCATCAGGACAAAACCATCTCATTCAAAATGCTCTTATGGTGAGATCTTGATTACATGCAGTATCATGAGGAGAAACTTTTACTATGTGGAAAAATTGATTTATCCACCAAAAGTTAAACAACTGCTGTTCTGTCCTTTGCTTGCATCTTTAAAATCCTGTCACCTGAGGATCACCAGGGCCCTTTGGTTACACAGTTTCTTTTTAGCTCCCCAGGCATTCACTTAATAGTCTCTACATATCTTGTAGTTATAAATTTTTACTATTTTTCATAAGCCTCTTTACTTGCAAGTACAATAAAAATCTAGCTTGTGGGCTTTTATTTTAGCTAAGTGCAGGAGAACCTCGATGCTTTGCTTGTAAAATGTGCAAATGCATTTTGTCTCTCACTGACACAAGACACGGGTATCATAGCAGGTGTGGGGCCATGGTGAAAGATTGCTAAAGGCTCTTAAGCACTTTGAAGTAAAACAGGTTAACTTAATGATCAGCGAAGAGACATTAGACAAACACGCTCACAGTGAGGACATTCTGAAAGTGACCACAGAGTTGCTGCTTGCAGCTCCCTCGTACTGATGGTGTGTGCATACCCACCCTGTGGGTAAAATGCCGCATAATGCGTTGGCAGTAAGGTGAACCAAGCCGTTAAGGTTTGCTTGGAGCAATGTTACCCAAAGTTTCTGTAAAACAAAGACCGATTCCTTGTAGCAGACCTGGTCATTGCTGTGGTCAGGTTAAGCAGGTGTTGACCCTGCAAACAGCTCAGAACTTGTTGATGTGCTCTGATAAGCATGAGTTTAGTCCTTTGGGTGCCCACCAGCATGGAACTTAGTGAACTGAGGCCGGAGATGGGAAACGTAAAGATACGCAAGCCAAGGTGAAGAGTCAGGTGAGGTATGAATTACCGATAAAACTTGAAAAGAAAGATTGACTGCACGTGCTGATGTCTATTAGAGTCCCTTATAATGTTGATGAATGCATTTTGATGCATGTAAATTGCTAAATCCATGCAGGATTATATGGAGGATGGAAGCCTCCTAGAGAGACATGTCTCTGCATGTGTCATGGGTTGGTATTTAAAATTCACAGTTCCTTAAGAGGTGTAGATTATATTAGGTTTTGGGTTTGGGGCATAACCAAACCCCAGGGAAGGATCTGGATTCTTGTATGTTGTCCAGATGAAAAGGTGGGTTCTCATTGTTCTTGGTGTAGTACTATCACTTTTATTACTGCATAACTGCGTATTTGCCTTGAAAATCTATAGCAGGAATAAAACAAAAGAAAGCGAGAGAGAGGCTTTCACTAAAAATAGCTAAGATTTTTTCCCCACAAAGGAATAGATAATTTTCTTCTGAGTCTATTACGTTGTAAAGCTTGATTCTCCATTTCATTATATTGTTTTTATGCCCATGTAACTCTGTTTAAGCATCCAGTGGAGTTACATCAGCATAAAACTGGTATAATGGAGTGGAGAATCCAGCCCGTAGTGTACCATAGCATTGCAGTATGAGTTACTGAAGACGTGGTAACCACACGCTTCAGTAGATAAGCTCTTTTCCCCTGCCAATCTCTCTGTGCCTTTTCTGTTTTATACTCAACCTTTTCTGAATTGCATTTACAAAGGTACTCAGGTTTTATTTTGGGGAGTAGTGTGCCCGTTGTAATAAGCTATTGATTTTTCAATTTGTGGTATTAATATTGTTTTAGTGGTTTAATGCACTCATACGAAGAACAGAACAGAGCTCTTGTATTTGCACTGTAAGGATGCTCATTTAAAATGTTCCTGAGGCTTGAGTCCTCCTGGCCATTTGACGAAGATTGCGATGTACTGTATCAGTTTAATATCTGATATCTGGGGGACTATACCGTGCATTTGCTGGCCAATGGGCTTAATATTCAGATAGGCCTTTTTCATCTCAAACATCTGACTGTGTGGCTTATTGCAACAGAAAATTGCTGCCTTGATAACACTTGGTAATACTCTTACATTATGTGAGCCCCAGGATACTATTTATGAATCTAACTTTTTCAGTACTGCCCGCAGGCATGAAGCATGAGCCAATGGTGTTTATTGCAGTGCAAATAGGATCTTGTTCTTGTGCAGATTCTGTGTGGAAGCTTGCACATTCCCCCATAGGATGGGAACCATATGGATTTTTTTTTTTTTCTACTTTTTGGCAGGGAAATAGCGACCAGACGCTACATATAATGCAGTCCCCAAATGCGGAGGAGGGTTGATGTAGGAGGAGAGTATGTGCTTTGTCTGTTAAGCAACAGAAACTGTTCTTAAAGGATTGCCTGTGTGTGACTGATGATGTACTGGGAACGTGGTTCTTTTTAACATGTTAAAAACATGTTCTTTTCAGCCCCTTATAAACCCCTCTTCAGGATGATCCAGAAACATCTTCTTGCCTGCTAGTGATGAGTTTTCCCTGTGCTTATGGAATCCGGGCATGCTGAAAAGATCTATTTTTAATACAAGGGCAATGTCAATTTTGCCTTGCCCCTGCCACTGCCTTTCTGTGCTTTTGCTTCTAATACTGCAGTTGCAGCTGAGGGGCTGCTGAGGGACACTGGCTTGTACCTGCAAAAAACTGCATGGGCCAATATAAGGATGCAAACTGCATTTGGGGAAAATGCAGCTGAGCCCTTTGGAGAGCTCTCCTTAGTGCTCAGAGGTCGTCCACCACAAAGCCTACAGCTCTCAAATACTATACCAGGTACTGTACATTTTCACAGAATCATCTAGGTTGGAAAAGACCTTGAAGATCATCTAGTCCAACCATTAACTGACCGTTCTCAACCATGCCATATCCCTAAGCACTTTTAATGTCAGGAAACTTGGGGGCAGAATTGAATATATCTAAAATGAGTCAAAACCAGTATAATTCATATCTCTTTCCACTCCTCTTTCTGATTTACATATTTTGATGACTGAGAATGCTGTATTCCCTTGGACTTACTTACAACATGCATCTTCCACCTCATTTCACCTCTCCCTGAGCCTAAAGAAATAGAAAAACAGCCTAAGATCAAATACGACAAGGTCAGCAGCTGCAGATCTTGTTGGGATGCTATAGGGTTTACACCAGAAGAAACCACTCTTGCATTTTTCTGCCTGCTGTTTTTTATTAGGTCCCCAGCATGTTGCTTATGCCACATATGAGGACATTAACCTGTTTGTATATGAAGGGAATTTGGGGAGATGCCTTCATGTCCCATGGGTGAAAGCATGTTGAGCCCACTTTGTGAGCACATACTGCTAGGGCAGTGCATGGCTCCAGCACTCTGACAGGTTGAGCATCTTGTGCCAAGGGGGAGCTCTGCTTGAGTCTGTCCCCAGCAAGGACACCCCTATCCTCATCATACCACTGTACTTCACACATGACAGAGATAGCCACATCCTCCTTTTAGATCCCTTTGTGCACACATGATGCTGTGGCAAGACGACAAGCCTTTTTCTCTGGGTGTAAGGGATTCCTGATTGCAAAATGTTTGTCACAGTGACTTAGATTGCTAAACTTGATTTGCTATTAATAAAATTGAAATATATGAACTGGATTTTCTCACATTGTCATTTGCTGCATCAGATTTCCTTCCTTTCTCTTCTTTGACGCTCCAGTGCGTGAATTTTCATAATATAGCTGGGTGTCCTGATAGTATGTTTTGTTTGATGCTTATTTGAGAGCATTCCAAACTGTGACAGATAAATGGTATTGGCAGGGGTATTGGAAGGGTTGTATTTTTCACATTACCAGAGTGTATATTCTACGAGCTTATGTACTATTCAGATAACTGCATCTCTAAACTGAAACTGAAATGGTTAGCTGTCTGTCAAGTTCTTGGCTTAGCACACGTTTTCTGTAAATTTGGTAGTATTTGCTGGGATTTATTGGAGAGTTTATTCCAAAGAGTCAGCACTACTTCCAAATGGAAAGTTGTTTCTCCCCTGCACCCGTCTTTGTCCAAGCAGTTCATACGTGGTATGAGTATGAGCACAGCATCAGTGCCAGGTTGATGGATGGAATGAGAACAGAGTGAACAAAACTGTTGTTTTCTCAAAAGAGTTTTCTTTTTATACTGTCCTTCAGTTTAAGAGGTTTATATGTATTTCTATACATTATACATTTTACCCATAGTGTAAATTCTGCCAGTCTGCCATTGACTGTTTTCATTTGCTGCACGCAGCATTTCTTAGTTCATCCACTTGGCAACAGCATAGCCAAAGTGATTTCTGGTTAACCTTGTTTTGGGAGATCACTGTAACAGGACTTAGGTAACATATGCATCATGTGAATGCCATAGATGAACCCAGTTAGTGCTGTAAAAATCCTTTCCCCTCGATGTTGTATGAACTTAATGTCTGATATAAGCAGTGGGATACAGATGCCTCTAAGTTCTCATAATAGGATATATATAAAATCGGGCAAAGGCACAATTTTAAAATAGTCTCTGTGTGAGCATTGTAAGGGCAGATAAATGTTCCTAAAATAGCAATATATTTCTATTAAACAAAAAATCACTCAGACGCCACCTGCTGCTTTTGGCACTTTAAAGTCTTATTTGGAATAGAGAGAACAAATCATTGCTTCTCTGTCTCCCTCTCCCCTCCTAACTTCGAATGTTTCTGCCCAACCTTCAAAGACAGCAGCCTGTTTTTCTGAGGCTATTGGTTGGATGAAGTCAGTGGTTATTTGAGCCTGCATCCAGTCTGAACTAGACTGATTAGTACTAAATCCGGGATGCCAGGGCGATCAGGAAATAGAGCACTTGTTTAAACACCAGTAATGATTTTTTTGTTGTTGTTGCATGGCTCTCATGGAAAGCTACTGTTGATTGCCTCAGCATGGGGAGAGAAAAAAAAAAAAAAACAAAACAAAAAAACCCATAAAAAGACAGGGAATGTAATCCACTTCACTGTTACAAAGAGAGTATATGTGCAAAATCTTCTGTTACTCGTAAG
Organism: Athene cunicularia; assembly: GCF_003259725.1. Classification (NCBI taxonomy): domain Eukaryota; kingdom Metazoa; phylum Chordata; class Aves; order Strigiformes; family Strigidae; genus Athene; species Athene cunicularia. The sequence goes on along the minus strand of NW_020799095.1, from coordinate 9,330,893 downwards.
ATTGGTGCATGCTCGATGAGAAGGATCAGCATGGGGTTTAAATCGGACAAGAGAACGCTGCACAGGAGTGTTTCTTGGAATCCAAAATATCAGCATTTTGACAACTTAAGGTCACAAACATTCTTCCTTTAAGGAGTTTTATTTTTCTGTCTTACAGTTAAAACTGAAAAAAGGACAAATGCAAAAATCTTTATGAGCACACACATATTAAGTACTTACACAATCTACCAATAGTGATATTTTCCAAGTGATAATTTTATCAATAATCATTAACCCACAGGGAAGGAGAAGGAATATAACATTTATTACCATCAAGCAAGAGATAGTGCAACTTTTGTTCATAGCATGCAACAGTGGAAATAAAAACAACTGAATCTGAGATTTTCAGTGCTGCCTGGGGCATTTAGACTCATAATTTCTGATACATTTCACTGGAAGGTGGGTTTTTTGCTCTCTGCCTAGATGAATATGAAAATTTCAGCCAGAGTTTTTGTAGGCATGCCTTAATAAAATAATTCAGGCATGTATATGGAATGTGTTATTCTCAGCACTGAAGCATTAAGATCTGAAATGGAAACAGTACTGCATGTAAAAATGAAATCAGTAATATTGTCTTCGATATCGCGTAAGAAATTTCCTTTCAGTAGCTAGCACTCTGGAAAATCAGCTGTCTTTGCATTTCAGATAATTACTTCTTGTGTCGTGAAGTTCTATATTTGTGCTAGTTGAAGTGAAAAAAAATATGCTTTGTGTAAATATTCCTCCTCCTTTCCATTTTCAAGTCCTGTTCAGTGGAGCCATCACATCTTCTTTATTGTGGTTTTCGAAATAGATGGACATAATTACCTGTGTAGACTCTTTTTGTCTTTGCCCAAGAGGCAGTGAATTAGTTAGTCAGAGCCTAGCAGTTGAAAGGTTCAAAAAAATCTCACTTTTGTTCTTTGTTTGCAGATTTTATTCCTCACCGTACAGTATTCCAACAAACCGCATGATTCCACAGACATCAATCACGCCATTCATTGCTGCTTCCCCTGTCTCCACATATCAGGTACGTCAGATTTGCGCTTGTCTACTATGTTTCCCAGTTAATTATGTTTTGGATGTGGATGAAGGCAGAGTGTATACCACAAAAAATTGTGTGAGTGCTTGCGCTCTTGAGTCACACTTTAAACAAAAGGCTTTCTAGTAGTATTCAGGTATCCTTTCGTGTAGGGTTTTAAGTGTTTCCTGCATTCTTTACACTAGCATTGAAAGCCACCATAAGTTTTTACTTCAATCAGCTTCTCTAGTAAGCGACATTTTGCTTCATTTCCAGTTGACAACAGCAGAAGCTTATCATTCTTACTGAAATGTTGTCATTTTGGCTCTCCTTCATTAGCCAAAAGTTTTTTAAATGCTTTTATTTGGTAATTTATGTTGACTGCATCGTATTTTGACCTTTTGACCTCAGCTGTATTTGCTCCAGTAACAGCATACTTTAAAAGTGTTCCTTTTTTTCCAATAATCCCTGACAAAGCAAGTTACTTGAGGATAACTGTCCTCATATCATTCTTTAGTCTCCCACATTTTGTCGTTCAGAATTTCTCTTTTCAGCATATCCCTCACAGATCTCCACTGGGAAATTATTGCCTTGCTCTGGCTTTCTGAGATGGAAGTCAAAACCAGGTTGTATAGTTTTATTATTAGCCATTCTCTGGGAATATATCGTTTCACTCTGAAGCTGGTCATTGGCTATGCATTTTCCCATTTCAGTTATTTCTGTCCTATAGCATCAGTGCTCTTCCAATCCCAAGTCCTGCCTGAGATAAACTACGCAAACGTGCAAAACTGCATAGTGGGTGGTTCTTATGTTAGGGTTTGTTTGTTGGAGGTGGTTTTTGAGATGCTATGCTGCTGCTTACAGGTAATTCTGGGAGGTTGTGATTACACTTACTGTGTTTTAAACTTGATTTTCAAAGATAAATTATTCTTGTAATTTTATTTTACTTTTGTGTTAATTTTAGATGCCTAAGTAACACTTGCCAAACAGAAGTTGTTTTGGTGAGATAAATTCAGTAAATTTCAGTAAATGCCAACAGCAAGGAAACGTCAGTGCCAGAGACATACAGGGGCAGCTCACATGCATCTTTCTCAGTAGCAAAGCTGGCTTAAGATTCATACCTCCTCCCTCTTGTTCAGGCTACTGAATTCAGGCTACCCTATATTCCCATTCATAGTTCACAGTTTTTCCCTTCTCCCACCCTGACTTGAACTATTACATTGGTTCATGGTTTGATGCATTTGCATGGTTTGATGCATTGCACCAAAACCATTGATTTTATTTCATTTTTTTTAACCCATACCATTCTCCATAGATAGTTTGCAGTGTAAGCCTAAAGGTGTTTGCTGTGGCACAGAGGAGGAGCGGCAAGGGTGCAAGGGTGGGAACAATGAACAGCAGCAAGATGTGGCAACTGTAATATATTTTAACTAGTGGGGATTCACAACAGAAAATTTTGTAGTGGAAGTATGTTTGCGTGTGTGTACACTGATTTTGGTTCTAAAGATGTTTCACTGAGCTTGCTTTTCAGCAAAAAATCTACTTTGATAAACATCAATGAATGTTGAAGTACACAATTATACGATTAATTCTCACCACTTGCTTCACTAAGAAAATCACAGGGCATCTGGAGAACCAGGACTTTGTAGCTTTCTCCTAGTTATCCCTGTTCATGCTCAGTCTGAGATGCCACGTGCCCATCTCTGTAAGCTTGGGGATAGCTAGTGAAGTGCCCACTGATGTCTAGCACAGCTATATTTTTTGTGTATCTCCTTTGCATTGTGCTGCCCAAACTGATGCAAAAGGAAACTAGAATACACAATTGTTGGGGTGAGTCTGAGTTATGATAGCATGTGGATCATTCACACCTAGCACAAGAGGGAGTTATGTCTCAGAGAAGCCACAACAAATGCACAAGCACTCTGTAATGCATTCAATTGTTAGTAAAATGGGTATATCTGTGGAATCTGTTACACGTTAGTCATAAGGCAGAGCAACAAAGAAGGACTTTGGTGAGGCATATAGACTTCTGGTGGGAGTAGACCCCATGATGCCCAAGGTAAGAGGTGATCCTGGGAGGCAGGGCCATCTTAAGCCAGCTTTGTCATGGAAGTTTTCAATTAGAATAAGCTTTGAAAACTCTGAATTAGATCTGCAGTTCTTACTGAAAATGGAATAAATCATTCTGGGATCTCTGAAAATGTCATGCCTTTGAAAGTTCATACAGATACTTTTGAAAATAAACTTTGAACATTTTATGTCTCCTGCACTGTTGGTTGGATGACATGTTCATGATTATATTGATGGATGAAAGCAAACAATACAAATGAAAAAATGAGACAACATAGAATATTGAAGACTGCTTTATGAGATAAAACAGTGTGGATCATAGAAGTGGTACAATCACTCAGACTTCTGACTTTGGTAGAAAACATTATGAAATGAAATTTTAAAGCTTTTTTCCTTTGTCCATTACTTTATGGAGCATAAATGAATTTTGCGTTGAGTTACATGACCTAAGTCTTTTGCCAGAATTAGGTCTGTAGTTATAATAGAAAAAATATTTTCAAGTAAATCTTTGAGTTCCATTTTAAACTTTTCTGTACTAATTAAAAGTATTTGATATGCAGGTCCAGAGTACTTCATGGATGCCTCATCCGCCGTATGTTATGCAACCAACAGTAAGTGGACACTTGCTTATATTCAGCTAAGAGTGCTTACACTGTGGCCTCGCTCTGCTTGTCAGCCACATTAAAGTCCTAGGTCATGTAAGAGCAGCCAGCTGCTCACTTTGACAGGGGCCATACTCTGTAAAGATTCTGCCTCTTTAAAGAGCACCATTTGTTTTAGTGAAAAGAGGAGGTGATATGTTATCATTATTGCATTGATTATAAGAGAATAACAAGCTCTAAAGTGTTGCTTCAGGGACTGCAAGATAACTGCATTCCTGCATACTTTGAATTGCCAGGATCAACGTGTTACCACTCCCTTATATGCTTATCTATCAAAAAAGTCCTTTGTAGTTGTCTATACTTTAAAGGATCCTCAATGCCTCAGTAAGGCATTTCAAGTACTGGGGAAGGGTAAAGCACAGCTGTTTTACAGAGTCTCTGACAAATCTGAATATGCTTTATGATTTGACCAGTCAACTTTTTTTTTTTTACCCCTGAGTAAATTGTCCTCTTTCATCAATTTATGACTACTACTTAAAGCCGCATTACACTTCTACCAACATTCATTAGAACCAGTACAGGTGACTTTTTGTTTACCTCACAGAAGAGTTTTGATGCGCTTTGCCTAAATATTCACAATATACCAGAAGGAAACAACATACTGAATCCCACTGTGTACCGATCGCTTTAGTTTCATTTCCTACCTTTGATCAGTTTCTCACGTATGGATCCACTTAACAGTATCATTAATCAAATGTGTACTCCACATAAGCATCAATACATTGATTCATATGAGAAAGGGTAAAATTAAAATGAAGTTGTAACATTTAGGATTGTTTGTTATTCACATTTGTGTTCAAATATTTTGGCTTCCTAAGCTCTGGTGGAGATAGCTATACAACAACATGGATAGAATTATACTACATACCCGTTTAGTAGTACAGGACTCTCATCCCAGTTTGAAGCTCCCTTCCGCATCCCTCAACTATTTGGAGACAAGTTCTTCAGTTTTCTCTCACTAGGCAATAAACATAGTGCGAGACTGTCTCCTGGAAGCCCAGTTCGTGCTGCTGCAGTGCTGCCTCTCTCTCCAGACCCTGCTGGAAGTTTCCATCTCAATGGACTAAAGTTACTGCTGTGTTCCTTGTAGGAAGATGAACTCTATCAATCAAACTCACAGATAAATCAGTCCTGTATTATAATATTTGGATTTAATTGCAGACCACAAGAAATCTTAGATGTGTGTCTATGATGAGTTATCAGACATGCGGAAACAAAGGATCTCTGATCCTTGCACAAAGACTTCCTTTTTAAAAGGAAAACCCAAGCACTTTATCAATCCCAGTTTTTGTCTATATGTGTGTTTGAATTTTATTTAGACATGTTCATCAAACCACTTTTCTGCAGTAATAGAAGAGGTATTTTGGTGTGGTTTACCCCTTGGTAAAGGGCTGTGAAAAGAAAAATAACTTTTACAGTGAGTGGCACCCTCAATATGCCAAGATAAAATTTGTGTTCATTGCCAGCCAGAGAGTTGTGTCAATGAAAAGATGTGTGCTTTTAGGTGAAAAAGCAAAAGAACAGTGGAAAAGCGGTGTAACTTTTTAGTTCCAGTGTCATTGCCATTGTGGGTTATCTCCATGCGTTGTCTGTAGCAATCCTAGTCTGTTCACTGAAAGATTTTTCCCATGTCTTTCCCAAGTTTATGTTCTTAAATAAATGGACATGAGGCATTTAGTACTAAAGAAGTATAAAAGCAAAAAGACAGAACTACCATTTCCCAGGTTTCATTCAGAGATGAATTCTTTATTAGAAATGTCTGAAAAATTGTCAGAGAATTACTACACAGAGAACTCAAGAGGCATCAGAATTAATGGCCTGTTCTGAAAGAAAATAAAGAATCTCTGTCCATTATAAGTCTGCTGTAGTTTCATGCCTAGCTAAAAAAAAAAAAAAAAAAAAAAAAAAAAAGATGATTATAATAAAGTTGGCAAAATTTAAGATATGACTTTTGGTAACCCTGTGAGCTGATGAAACTGGGAACTTTGTAATTTGGTTAGCTGTTTGTTTCTTCTTGGGATTTATTTTGCAATATTATTATCTAAATTACTACCTCTTCATAATATTTTATGAGGTGATTGATTGTGTCACGTGATATCCCACTGGAAACGAGTGCAGATAAATATTACACTCCTCTTGCCCCAGGAAGGAGAACATTTTGTTAAGTCTCTGTTATTCTTTGTGAGTAGAGATGAACTCATAAAGAAAGCACAGTTTGAATTGCTCAAATGTTGGTGGTTAATTCTTTGTTTTGATTGTAAGTATTGACTAAATCACGTTACTGGATGATTAGCTTTTCATTTCCGACAGAAAGTCCTACTTGATATTTATATATAATTTAACACCGCGTTGTGTCCCACATGACAGAAAAATAGGCAGGGCCATGCTGTAGAGGAGACAAAGGAGGTTTTTCATTCAGTGTGCTGTGTACAGACAGGACAGTTTTCTCCCAGACTGGCGAGCTTGCCAACGGGAAGGAAGAGCCACATGGCGCTACCACCCTGTGTCTGCCTGCCTCTTCTCTGCCTGCCCATCTCATCTCCTTTGCCACCTGCCTGCCCACTCATTTAAATACCACACTCCTCCTTCAGTGATAGCCCCTGCAGTAGATTGGCTTGACAGACATGTTGCTCCTTTATTTCCCTTTATATATCCATTTCAGCCACATTTTCCTGATGTGTACATGTATGCGTTCTGTATCTGTTTACTTGGGGGATTGGAAAAAAAAACCAAACCACTAGAGTGAATTATTGTATCTCCAGTTCCTTCTGTAGCTTGTTAACTACAACCAGATAAACCTCCGACTAACAAATAAAAATAACATACATACTAACTGAAAAATATTTGCATATATTGCTTTCCATTCCCCCACCTTGTTTATCTTCCTACTTTTGTGATTTCCTTGAAGGATAACAACCAAAATGACATTCTGTGAGAAAAAACAGTCAGAAACTTTTTTTTCCTAATGGGAGAGAGTCAGATGGGTGGTCAAGGACTTTGCACGTATATCATAATTTACTCATTTTTCCTGTAACTTTTAACCTTGATATAATAGATTAATGCCAATGAGCAACTGCAAATACAATTTTTAAAGGGTTTTTAATTTTTGTTATCCATGGTTTTTGCTAGCCTTATACTAAGAGCCATGGAAAATTAATATCAAATAGGTTGAGGTAGCATTGCTATTTAAGAATAAAGAGTATTAAAAGTATTCTTCAGTTGGCATAGTATGGTCACATGTGAAAACCTCAGATCTTTGTGCTTGCACAACCTTCAGGGTTTTGGAAAGCAGGATTCCTGGATCATGTGAACATGATGAAAAGTTTACCTTGAGGCTCATGTGTGACTCATACTTTTGAAAAATGTACCCTTTGTAAATGGAGCCTTCACCACTTTTTGACCATATTGACTGCACTGTGTATGAATAAGAATGCCTCCTATTTGCCAGTTCTGTTGCTTTGCCATGTGCCCTGGTCCCTCTCACTAGCTGTAATGGAAGGCAAGGTCCAGAAGAGTTATGGCAGTGTGGGGTTGGATTTATATTGGCATAACATTTAATGCACTGATGGCAGTCTGGGCTCCGTTTAGTTAACTGTAGCTTTCAAAGTACAGTGCTCATTCATCCCTACTTGAAACAAGTCTTGTATTTCATTACTGCCTCAGGATAAGGATAGATGGATAGCAATGACAGAATCAAAACATAAATGGGATAAGAGTTATTCTGGGGATTTATAACATTTGCCATATTAGTGTGTTTTTCCTGTAGTCCCCCAGAGGCTGTCTGACAGTTCAGGGAAAACTTTGAAAAACATGTTGTTTAAAGTCAATTCACATATAGATAATCTTCATTTTTATTAACGATGACGTTTATGTAAAACTTTTTTGATTGCAATCTTTATTACACATAATAAATGTACTCTTCCTTTGTAAAGGCAATTTTTTTTTTCATGGACTGACAGAAATGCTTACCCTAATACTATATGTGCACACTGGTTTTACCCTTACCCTCTTTTATGTGCAAGTAAAACTGTGTGACCATAAGTAATCACTGACTATGCACAGAGAGGTGTTCTTGTCTGGAGTAGTTTGTGCGTAGTAGCTGCAAAAGGAAAATACCAGTGGCAGCATGAAGAGTGCGAGCAGAGAATCATATGGAAAAATCTACTATTGATAATAATAAAGTGCATTGGGGAGAACTTCTCTTCTGGACGTTTCTCAAGCCCTTACAGCCCTTTTAGAAAGGTCAGTGTCTTAACAAGTGCCCTTATTATTTTTTTCTGTCTTCCTTCCTCTGGCCCATGGCTGAATGTAATCTGTCTTTAGAAGCAACAACAAAAATATTTCTTATTCCATAAGCAGTGTAAAACTTTGGTGAGAAGCGAGGCTGAGTAAGGACTCTAGATTCTTGCCTTTTGATTGTTGTGCATGAATGTAGCATAAAAAGTACAAACTGTCCAACTGAAATATATCGGTTTTCATTTCTCACTAGCGACTCTGTTGTTCTGGATAATACCCAAAATACCACAGCAGTTTCAGTGTTTTGATTCCTACACTCTTGAACAAAGAAGTTCCTTGTGCTCCATTCAGTGTCCCTCTCCTGAGACAGCTTTCTCTACCTCCCATTTGTGGCTCTACGTTTTTAGCAAATAGAACCCAGAGTCCATCTTTCATTTGCCTGTTGGAGTGTAAGGGAACAAAGTATGTCCTCTGCAGACATCTGAGTCCTGCCTCCAAGATGAAATGTGAGAGTTCTGCTAGCTGGTATGAAATGTAAACAGGAAATAATCCTTAGAAATTGGAATCTCCAGCTAGTCTTTTAACTTTTAGCTGTGTATTTTTAAGAGATCCTTTGAACATGAACTTACTTGAACTTTTAAGTCTAAAGAGTTTAGAGGTTGAAATAACTAACCAAATACCAATGGCAAAGTTCTGCTGAACAATTTTAATTCCAGTGTTTCCCGAGGCATAAAATCAAGGACTGCCAATTCTATAACTCTGATAATCAAGACAGTAATTGGCAGTGTTCCTTTGGGACAGGCAGGCTCATATGAGGTCATTTCTGCCTTCCTCTCAACCAGCACCCGCTGTATATAGATGTTGTCTCAGTGCTGCTAAATGGGTAATTTCGAACTCAGCTGAGCACAGGCTTACTGACCCACTTTAGTGCCAGGTGCTGTCATGTTGAGGAGAGTACCCAGGAGAGAAAAGCAGTGCCCAGCTCAACCAATTCACACGTCTAATAGGAAATAGGTGTAAACAATTCACCCAAGTTACAACTCATAATCAAGTGTAGGGGTTTGTCCGTTTCATTATGCAGCTCTTACAGAATCATATCAAAGTATTGCTTCAGTCGTTTGTTCTGCTGTTGTGGAAATTAATACGAATTACTATGAATGGCAGAAAAAGATACATTCAAGTTAGATTTCCAACCTCTTTTGACACTCTGCTAGAGCCCCCTAGTGAAACTGGACATTTTTTGTGATGGCAGCAAGACACACCACATATGGATTCACTTAGAAAACATGGACGGGAGAACCACAAGCGTTTCCAGTAGACAAGCCCTTGCATTTGAGGAACTTGTGCTTTTCTTTTTTATCCTAAAAAGGCTTAAGAGTTCTAGTAAAATTTTCTCGTCTTTCAAATATTCGACAGATAGTGTGAATGCTAAATGGATAAACCATCGGTCTAAGATTTTTTTAAAGACATTTACATTAATGGAAAAAGCATATTTCATAGAAATCTATAAACGTAAATGGAAAAGATATTTGGAAAAGAAGAAGGCTGACACTAAATTTGAAAGGTACCCCAGAGATTTTGAAGCCAGGAAATTCTGGTTGAGGTTATGGAATATTGATTTCTTTTTAACAGAAAAGATGCAACCTTAACCATCAGCCTTCATTGTCAAGAAAAATCTTAACACAACAGCTGTTTAAAAGCAGTAAGTTTTATCAAAGGGAGCTATTTTTTTAGAAGATAGTCATTAGTCAATACACATTAGAGTACCTCCTGTGGAAGAATGTAGTGTGTATTTATAAAAGTCAGTCTCTACTTTTGTACATGATCTGCAGTCTTTTCTAACTTTTCCAACTTAATGTACATCAACTAAGACTGAAAATCACTATTTATTTCATATAATATATGTAATATCTCTAGCTGCATGCAGATTTGCATTTATGTCATTTTAAATTTACACCAAGTCAAAAACCTGAACATGAACTGGTATGTTCATACATCAGATTTGCCATTCTGAGCAAAAATTCCTCATTTGTCGGGCACCGGTCAAGTTTGTTATTGTCCAGGTGGTAGATTAATAAGTAGGAAGAATGTGATCGGATCAGGAGAGAGCAATGGACTGCGTAAGCACATGGTATTAATTATAGGCCAAGAGTTAGATTAATGAGTGTGCAGAAAGTAATAGGCTGAGCAGAGTGGTGAATTAGGCAGAGCATGTGATTTGTCAGATGATTTTTCAGATTAGCTCACCATCAAATATTTTGCCATGTGTATTGCATTACGGTTATGCGTGCATGTGTGTGCTGTGAACTAGAGCGGCATGTAATACATGTATGTTACAGCCCTCTCAAATTTATCCTCTGTCATGATTCATCTCTTATTTTTTTCCTAGTAATGTCCATTGTCTTGAGGTTGGTACTAATATTAGCCAACCTCTGCAGTGAGAGCTCTGCTGCACTGACATAAGCTTATCAGGTGATATGTGTGTAGTAAGCGGGACACAAGCCTGATTGCAATGCAGATGGTCCTATAGTGCAATTGCCAAACATGCAAGTTCTGTGAGGGTGGAAAGGAAAGGCAACAATTTTCATCTGTCGCAGGCAGCAAAAAGCTTTGAATAAGGTCTGTGCTCTGGGAGCACCGACTTTTCACACTAGTTGGTGACAGGGCTGGGAATGACCTACTGCTTGTGCCTGCTTGCATGCAGAGGTGGGTCCCTTTCCCATGATGAAGTTGCGATTCTCATTTCCATAGTGCAGATAAGGATAGAGGATGTTGCTGCAGGACAGTTCTCCAGCAGAAAGGGACCTGGATCTCCTTTCAGCTTCCCAAACCCTGTCCCTGCACTGTAGAAAATCAGCATTTCCATTACAGATGAGGCACTGGACAGCTTTGGAGAAGGGAACAGCCCTGTGAACCCAGAAGAGCATTTTTGAGGAACAGCTGTGTTATGTACTAGAGTAACGCTGGGGCAGGCAGCACTGTAACTATGATGACTCCAAAATAAGAATTATAAAGACTGGCACAACCTGTAAAAGTGGAAATGTGAATTGTTGCTGGTGAAGGATCAAGTCAAGTTTTAGGCTCTTGACAAGATGTCCTTTTATATACAACCGAGTAGGAAGGGGGTTATGTAAGAATCAAGGTGTATCATTATTTTTTAACATATGCTATTCGTATAGGGTTTTGTCCCAGAGGATTCAACTGTTATTGGATGCAAATTCCAAATGGAAATCATGCATACTTGTTTAGCTATAAATGTAATGTATAACTATATTCATCCTTCTCGGAGCTTCTTTTTTGCTTGAGCCTGCACTTCCTCACACTGGTTTCAAAGGATGCACATAGGCTTAGAGCACTTAGATACTCTTTCTTCTGCCACTGATATGTTGTGTGACCTCAGACAAAACAACTTTCTTCTCAGCCTCAGTTTCTCATTGCTCTTTTTTTTTTTTTTTAATCCTGATCTATTTAGATTATAAAACTGTCATACCACTAAATAGCTTTTACTAGATGTTAGTGAAAAGTCTGGTGGAACAAGGGCATATCTTGGCTGATGCCTCTAAACACAGCCTCATAATGATACTATTAACTATTCAGGGTTTTCCTGTTAAATATTAAAATAAGCCTGTCCTTGCTACAAAGGAAAATATTGGATCTGATTTTTACCAGTATAAATCAAGAGTTAACTTTGCTTAAGAAAATTGAACTGCATAGGTGTGAAACAGTGAGAATGAGAAGAGAATCACGCCTGCAGCAATAAACTGATGAAGGAGACTCTGGCACCTTCCTAGTTCTTAGAACAAAAGCACTTCCATAAATTACCATTATGCTAGGCAAGTGTATTCAAGGACTAGTTTACATAAGTAGGAGAAACTATCTAATCTATATATTACTTATGATTACATCATGATTTATCTAGTGCAGGAGTTGTGTAAAAATTATAATAACGTACTCTAAGGACTTAGTGGCTAGTTTATAAGACTCAGGATGCCTGCTGTATCCAGGAACCATACTATATAATCCCTTCCAAAACCTTATTAAGTAGTTTGATTTGTTGCCTCTGGATAATCCTATCAGGAGGCTTGTTTTAGAAGACTTTTGCTTTGAGGCTTAGCACTGCATTTTTAATTTCCAACCTAAAGGGACTCCTATTCATTTTACATCCATCTATTCTTGGTCAAACATTCTCCCCTACCTTCAGTAACTTCTTCCTTCTGGATGTTCACCACATTAATTTATAGACAAAAATCTTACCTGCATCTTCATTTTCTAGATTAACTATGTCAACATCACTATGGATCTTCAGTAATTTAGGGATTTTTGTACCTCTGGCTGCGGCAATGATCCTTCTTTAGATTTGTTCCACCTTGATTTATATTTTATGGGACAGCAAATACTCACAGTATTCCAGCCTTTTTTACAATAGCATTAATACTTCCTTCTCTTTGCTGGGAGTACTTTGCTGCACTGTAGAATAACATCTTTTTTCCCTTGTGTGCACTACCTTGCTAATGAAGTCATCCTGTAATTCACTGATATACCTAGGTTTTCTCCTTCCAGGTTTCCAGCAAATGCTCCTATATTATAAAAGAAACCACATATTAGCCTAACTGTCTCCGTGTAATTTGCATCTTGCTCTGTTTAATCCAGTCCTTCCTGTATGGTAGTTCAATCTGGCGTTTCACTGAATGTGCTTCACAACTTTGTAATTTCCCCAAATCTTATTATTCAAGGTCATTATTAAAAATATTGGATGAGAACAGTCCTTACGGAGATTTTAGTGATCCTCCCACTGAAGCAGTATAGCTTGTCTTTTAGCACAACCTGTTGTCATTTCCTCTTTACTTAATTCTTTGTCATCCCCAAAGTTCAGTAATTTCTGGTGTAGCACTGCCTGAAATACTTTATTGACCTTCAGAGAGCTTAGATCTGCTGTGTGTCCTTTTTCTAGAAAATAGGACATTTTATTTTAAAAAATGAGGTTAGCTAGCTCTATCTTCGGTTTATCTGTGTTCTATAGTCATTAATATCCTTTATTCCTGGCCACTGGACCTGTGCTTAGGTGTGCCAGCTCTCCCATGTCTCTGCAGCAGAGATGATCCAGTCCTGATTCTCCACTTGACTTGTACCCGCACCTTGAGTTCAGTGATTTCTCTGGGGTTTTCATCTCCTTTGTCTGTGTTCATTCGTCTGCCCAAACTCTCCTTGTCAGAAAGCTGCCTCTGCTGTCTGATGGCTCCTGTGAGAAATTGAGACAGTGTCCTTATCCTGTTGGGCTACTTCTGAAGTACCTTTAATGTGTAACCCATCCTCACTGCATGGGGACCCCAGCTTTTGCTTCTGTCCTTGGTTTTCATTTATCTATGCTAGAAACACTTTTGTTATGTGTTTGAATATAATTTGCAAAGTCTCAGCTATACTTTTAGTGGATCTTCTGGCCTCTAGATGTAGCTTTTTTTGTCTATTTTTTTTCCCTGCTGTGTTCATTCCTGATATACTTATTGAGGTGTCTGAGTAAGTGACTGCCTAATTAACACCTCCTCGACTGTAACTGGTGAAGCTTCTTAATAACATAATTATTTTAAAATTATTTTTACAGATACAGTGCTAACAGGTTTTTTATATCAATCTATAAATGTACACTGTGATTTGACAATCCTGGAAGTTAGAAACATCCAGGATACCATGAGCAATAGTGTGTTATTGAATGTAGTTGGGTCTAACAGTATTTGTCATTCATTTTTTACTCTATTAGATAAAATGCTTTCTTTTCAGTTCAAATGTCTTTATAAAGAATGTAATATTGACCTAAGATTTTACAGTACAGAGGCAAATCTATATCAAATCATGTATCTTTCCTAAACTGATTTCAGTCCCACTGAAGTGGAGTGATTGCTTAATTACAGATTTCAGGTTGTAACCTTGTGACCATGTTTTCTTCTCAAACTGGTGTGAATTAGGAATAAATCCATTCTAAATCCATGCATTCAACAGTGCATGCCAAAAAGCTTCTTGTTATGAATCGGTGGTATTCACAACATTGTTGAGAGCATGGTTTCAACGTCTTTCTTACATGATTGCAAAAACAAGTAATGAAATATAATAGTATAAACACTGAACATTCTTTGACTGTTTCATAGTGGATTGATGAAGAATGAGTTTTGTAACTCAGTGACAGATCAACAGAGTCTGAAGAATTTTGAAGGAGTGTTGAGTTGTTATTTAGTGAAACCACTGCATGGTTATTTTTTGGACTACCTGCCAAAGAGAGGTGTGCTTCCAGCAGAGTAGGTTTTCTTATCAAATAGCCTATTGTTAAAAGGAAGGTGGAAGCTAGAGGTTAAAATGTCACTTCTTCTAACCGTGGTTTAAATGCAATTTGTTATTTCTTATTACTGACTACAGGCTTGAGCATACCTAGATAAAGGATGTCTGCTGAACAGCCTTCACACTCCATGCCTTTTAAATGAGTTACCTGGGAGGTTTCATAACATCATTGCAGATCTTGTTGCCCAGGAGAGGCCCTCTCTCTAACATCCATCCTAAATCCCAAGTGTAGCTCTTTACCACTGTGCTTTTCAGAGCAAACAATCAAGTGGAAGTTACTTTTTCTCTGTGCTCTGCAAACCACACACACATCCCAAAGCAGGAAGACAATTGGGTTCCTCATTATCAGATGTCTACTTCTGCCCCTAAAAGCTGTATAACTAACAGAGAAAAGACATGTGCAGTCCTCATCCAGGGCTTGGTCCAGGGTAACTTGGATGGTTTCTTCAGCTCCAAGCTGAGGGTCACAGGGTTGACACCCTGCTACTGATCTCCGCGGTGGGACAAGAGAGTTGCGTATGATTCACACAGCAAACAGCCTGCTTTCAAATAGCCTTTGTACTTTTCCAGTACAGCAATCTGTAAATCATTATGCACCCCCTCTTTGCCCAATCCACACAGGATGTGAGTCTGTGTCAGTTCCCAGCTTGATAGCCTTCCTCTTTAGTACGATCAATAAAAAACTCCTGCTTGCAGCTTTGGAAATTACTGGTCTATCGCCTCTCTGTAGCCAAGAGGGTGGGCGTCACATTCACAGATGTCCCACATCTGACAGGGTTGAGACTAGAGGCGTATTTTCTGTTGGCAGGTAGGGGAGAGACCTGCCATTGTAAAGCTGGTTCATCCACACTGTTGCAACTGCTCCTGGCTAACCCCCAGTTCCAGTGGGCCAGGAGCACCAGCGGTGTTTTGGGAAAAGTGTGGCTGTACGCACTCCACTACTGATATTTCTTCCTGCTGGTAGGCCATGTCATTTCTGTGGAAAGGAGAGGATTGCTCTTGGTGTACTTATTTTCAATGGGGATGACGTGTTTGATGCAATGAGCCTTTTCTGGTGCTTGTCACAGGTCTTACTTCAGGGAGAGGAGAGGGTGGACATCTGTCAGGAGCAGTTTGAGTGTTTGTGATAGACAGGCAGATGCAGCACCCTTGCTCCCTGATTCGTGTCTGTGGAAGTAGCAAAGCTATATTAGCTCCCTTGCTAGCTCTCACTTGAAGTTCAGCAAGCAAAACCACTCATCATGACAGCTAAAGTTGTGACAGGCCACGTCTTCCCCCAGGAACAGCACAGGAATAACAAGAATTTGAAGGGAAAGACCTGTGTAATTCCCCTGGTTTTATGCTGCTTTCTACAGACAGGAGCACCCAGTTCTCATCTTCAACCTCTACTTGATATTCAATTTTGTAACATTTCAGCCTAAATTTTCATGGATGTTCAACACCTTGGGCATGTTGGTTTCAACAGGAGGCGAATATAGAGCCAATTTTAGGAAGTTGCTTAGGGCAGGGCGGTGGGGAGGAAAATCATCTTTGAAAGGTAGGCTTGCTACTGTTGATGCTGCCAAGAGAGAGTTTGGGCTCAGTGCTCCAATTTGGACTCAAAACAGCAAACCTACCTTGAATTCATGTCAGTATTCATGGTCAAAGCAGGTGTGACTTTTATGGAGTAGACCTCAGGAGCTCCATCCTAGTTTTGCCCCTTCCTTTGTTTTGCCTCCACTTTCCGAGATGGCAAAGCCAGACAATTTATCCTTGGGTGACAAAGTTCAGTTTTGGCTATAGTACTGAGAAACCTTTTGCTGGGACTGCACAGATGATGTGCACATCTTTGAGATTCTGGGCTTTGTACTTCAGTAGATAGTAACCACAGATGTTTCCAAAGGGATCAATGTATGTAACTGCCATCCATTCAGAAAAAAAAAAAAAAGTTGCGGGTCTTTGTGCTATAAGCCAGCTGAGCTCATTGTAAAGATTTTGAAATAGAGTTTGAGGAGTACCATAATCTAAGAGAACTTCTTTGCATGGGGACTGATGTTCATCTGTGTTCATTCGTCATTCTTCCTGGAGTTTTACATGCCCTTCACAGAATCGCAGAATTGTCTAGGTTGGAAAAGACCTTGAAGATCATCAAATCCAACCATTTTCCTTACACTGACAGTTCCCAACTACACAATATCCCTTAGCGCTAAGTCAACCCTGCTCTCAAACACCTCCAGGGATGGGGACTCCACCACCTCCCTGGGCAGCCCATTCTGTAAAGAAATGCTTCCTAATATCTAGTCTAAACCTTCCCTGGCACAACTTGAGGCCATTCCCTCTTGTCCTATCGCTTGTTACTTGGTTAAAGTCTCTCCAAGCTCTCTGCAACTTCCTCTCAGGTAGCTGTAGAGGGTGATGAGGTCTCCCCTCAGTCTCCTCTTCTCCAGACTAAACAACCCCTGTTCTCTCAGCTGCTCCTCCTATAACCTGTGCTCCAGACCTTGCACCAGCTTCTTTGGCCTTCTTTGGAAACACTTGAGTCATTCAATGTCCTTTTTGTAGTGAGGGGCCCAAAACTGAACACAGGAATCGAGGTGCGGCCTCACCAGTGCCGAGTACAGGGGTAAGATCCCTTCCCTGTCCCTGCTGGCCACGCTACTGCTGACACAAGCCAGGATGCCATTGGCCTTCTTGGCCACCTGGGCAAACTGCTGGCTCCTGTTCAGCTGGCTGTCAATCAACACCCCCAGGTTCCTCAAATCTCTCTTCCAGATAAAAATCAGTGATACAGGTCATGGCTTTGAGAGTGTGGGCTATGGTGATTAGCCATGATCTGTTTGTGATGATATCCCCAATATGCAATGTATTCAAATCCTCTCTGAGCCTCTTTTCACCATTTTATTCAACAGACAGATAATGGAGTAAGTAGGAGCATGCATGAGCGTTGTTGTGTCAAGTGAAGTATGAGACTGTGCCTTGCTCTTTCCTTTCATCTTTGTGGCCAAGCTAGGACAATATGTAACTGGGTATTATGCCATATTTATTATTCTTCTCACAGAAGAAAAGGCTATGTTAACTCTTTTGTGCTGGTAAAATTCTTGGGTATAAGTACAAGTGATGGAAAACTTTGAAGTTAATAATTCCAATATCCAGTATAAGTCGTAGGCATGTCACAGGCATTGCTTTTGCATGTTATATGTGCTGAAGGACAATGGTTTTGCTCAAATGTGGTGGTTTCCCTCTGAGAAGTATTTTCTCTATTTCAAACAATGCTATCTATCATTATGACATGCTCCAAAGTGGAAGCCCAATCCAAGCAACAGCAGAATTGGCAGAAGGTTAGAATGTGTGGCAGACAAAGACTTAAAATCCAGAAAGAGTCTTCTGTCAGGCACCCATTTTCACCCGAGAAATCATCGATTAATTAGTTGCTGTGAAGTCAGCACACACTAATATGAAATTGTGTAGCTTCGCTGGGAGTGAGTCCATTTTGCTGACCTCCAGCTTAGGAACTACAGTAAATGTCATGAGCTGCAGTGAGCTGTTGAGGCCTTCTGCAGTGATCTGCTTACAGTGATCTGCTTAGACCTTGAAGCAGCTGACCCATAGGTATACCCAAATAGCAAGTTTATAGTAAATGTGCCTGATCAGAAGTAAAAAGATGAATCATCATTTCTAAAATATAGGACAGTTGCCAGCAAGTTTTAAAATTTTCTCTGCAGTTAAGGGACTTGGAATGCAACTTTCTAAAAGTGATGAATCAGTTCTGATAACTGATATAAGGCTCTAATTTTCCTGAAGGTTTTCAAAGGCTTCTGAAATGTTTCTGAAATATTCCAATAATTGGTGTACAATATTAAAAATCCTGCCAAGCTGTCTAATTAAATGTAGCCCTAGTTGCTTATCAAAACCAAAATGAACTACTTGGTTTGACATATTGTGAGCCCTCTCATACAGGTGGATAATTCAAGCTCCACAAGGAGTGTTTGGTCACCTAGTTTCTCAGTTCAGTGGATCTGCAAATGAATCATTTCCTCTTAATGGGTGACTTGACTAAGTGGTTTGAAAGTAATTAGCAAACCCAGTGGATCTGATATTGAAGTATATGATCAGCATCTTACCAGGAACTACTTATTTCCTGTGGGAAACTGTAGTTGACTTCTCAACAAACTCAGAAGACAACTTGTTGCTTCTTCTTCTAAGAAAGCTAATCAAGGAATAGTTGCACCATCCCAGGCATGTTCTGACTTGTGATGAAGTGATCCCAACTGATTTTAAAGATATTTTCAGAAAGTCTATTCCGTATTAGTATTAGATGTTTTATTTGGTCACTTTTAAGAAAGCAGTAATTGACTTCTTACAGACGCAGACTATTCTTTATCCACTAATACATTTTAATCTTGGTGCACAGCTATTAATGGGATATGCTTCCACTCCAGAGCAATTCAGATTGATTTTGTTTCTACTTCAGAAATATATTACAGTAGACCCACAGTATATAAAAGTGCTCAGTGTGTTGAGATGAACTAGCCTCATGGTATTTGCAGCTTCTAATGGTTGCTCAGTACATTTAGAGAAGAGGTGGTGATTGATTGCCTGGTGCTCGGGCTAATTGATATGGCACTGAGTTAGTCAGAAGCTCTCAGCTCCATCAAAATCACACATGACATTGCTCCAGTGCCTCATAATATTGACTGGGTAGTTCGTATGATAAAAGCAGCGTGTTTTGGAGGAGACTTCCAGAGCTGAGTGAATCTTCCTTCAGCATCAGTTACATTCTTTCCAGAAAGGCTTCCTGCCTGGAGTAGCATTACTCCTCCGCTGGAAGTTTTTTAAAAGGATGTTCTCAGGTCTGTTTATTTTTTATGGGCTTGGATGCGGTCACTGAGATCCTGTGAGATCAGAAGAATGGAATGAAAGTGGCCACAGATGACACTTGAGCTATTTCCACAGCTGGATGCACACCAGCCAGAGTAGGCGGTCCTCTGCAGATGAATTAGTTCGTTGAAGTACATGATACAAAACATCTGTTACAATGAGAACAAACAAAAACAATGTGCCTTTGAAGACTGCGATGTGTTGTGAGCTGCTTGCAAGGGTGCTGAATGAGGCAGTTGTCAGCCAGGAAACATTTTCAGTCTTGCCCTTGTGTGAACTAAAGCAAAACTACACAGTAAAAATATCAAAATTCAATCAAGCAAAAGACCTGCTTTTCCCGAATTTTGTTACTCTACTTCCTGATACATCAATGGGGAGGGAGAGAGCCCTTCTGTACCAAATGTTTTTTATACCCTAAACCACTTTTAATACAATGGTATAATTCCAGCTGAGTAGCTGTAAAAACTTATAAGCTATACTGGTACAGTAACTGTTATTCTGTCAGTCGTCCCCACACTGCTTTAGTACCAGCTGTCTTGAAGTGCAATAGACGTTTTTCTTTGTCACTGCCACCTGATGACAAATAAAACCTTCAAAATGGTTTTGCTCTGAGGAGTAGCTCACTGCTCCTAGCCAGAAGTAGACCTTTCACGTCACCTTAATGAGCAGAAGCAATCCAAACATTCCCACCCCATTTTACTCTTATGAGACAGTTACTTTTGGCTGCCTTTGATTTTTTTCTTGCACTTGAGCTGATGAGGAAGTAGGAATACTAGATATTTCTGGAGTAAACAAACACACTGTGTGTATAAAGGCTGAAGACAGATCAAAGCCAGGTGTTTATCAGTTATTACAGGGCAGTATTGTTTCGTAGACAGTTTAAAGAAAATGCAATACTCATAACACAGTATTTCAGGAAAGGTGAGGATGAATTAGATGCAGGTATATTCCAAAACACTGGTTCCTCTCTTTTTTTTTTTTTTTTTTTTCTAAAGTGAGCATACTAACTAGCACACAGATAAGAACCGTATCATATATGTGTAATAAGAAAAGGCTGCACTACCAAAGCATGCTCCCAAAGAGTCAAGGTGCCCAGCCTGCGTGTGCACATCAGGTAGACAATAGTAGTAAAATAAATAAATAGAAGTTAATCCTTTAGATCAAGTAAGTAGTAGGGATAGGTGAGTTTGGATCTGGAGATATTTTAGTTCTTTCCCTCCTGATGGCCTGCTGTGTCTGAACAAGGCAGCTACTGGTTTCTTTTAAAAGGCACAGCAACTGAATCAGGAGCGTCCGTGGGTCTCAGGGTGTCAGATGGCCATTGGGAGAGGGCATCTTTCCTGGCTTTGCATCTGTAATCCAGTTGTGGGTGTCGGAGAGGTGAGAAGCTGCTGAGAAAGCGAAGTTAAACAAGATTCTTGTTTAGTTCAATTGATTCTAGTTTATGCTTTCCTGATGAGAGGGTGTCTGATTGTATATGTAGTCATAGTTTATTATAGCTGTACAAGACAATTATGTTAATCTTACTTTTATTTCCTAATATTCTTTGATCTCATACACATCAAAGATGTAAAATTTTAGTCTTGTTGGTAATTAGCTAGAAAGCAAATATGTTGTCTGACAGTACAGAGGATACAAAGCACAAGAAATTGTCCTGGGGGAGTCTAGATTCTAGCCTAATTTTTTTTCTCCTCATCAGATTTTTATTTCCCTTTCATCAGTTGCCTCAGCCATTAAATAAATGTACTGGAAGTAAACTTTGCCATTGTGAAATTCATTCAGCTTTTTAAACCACCTAGTCACTCAGTATGGATCCTCAATTGAGGAAAAGCAGTTTGGTACATCAAACAAAAATGTACATCAATGTTTCCCAAACTTGCAACAACCCCTTGCGGTCTGTATTGACAAAGGTTTCGTGCTTGCATGCTGTTAGTTTTAAGCAGACCAGGGCTAATGCTGTGCACAGTTCTGATTTGATTCACCCATTATAGTCCAAAGGCTTTGATTCCTAACTTGTGATTAGTGCTCTGGTCAAGAACAGCAAATGAGTATATGCTAAATTATTTGGCTCTGCAGTTGCTCTTCAGAGCTGTCTTTCTGGAGAGAGAAAAAGCACAGGGATTATTTTACAATTTCTGCAGTGTATCTCTGCATCAGTACTTTATGCCTACAGCTGGTGAATTTATACATTGCAATTTATTCTGGGGATTGACCCCTCCCCCCACTTTTGTTCATGAATTGCAAAGAGATCATTATCTTCATAAATTTGTTTACTGTCCAAAACTTTCATATGAATAATTTATGGCAACATTTCAGCCTAAGGATTGTTCTCAGTGCACATAACAAGTATTTATTAGATGGTTTCATACTGGAAGTTGTTATTAGAATTGCCGCCTTCCTGTTCTGAGGTCGGTTGTCCTTATCTTTATTAATTACTTCAGCTTCTAGACAAGATGACTGTCTTGCCATAAAATAAGATTTTGTTTCTTGATTAAACAAGTCTGCAGGCAGCCATAGGCTGCCTTTATGGCAAGTACTGCAGAAAATAAAAATAAGACAAGATTTGAAATTGAGTTACTGAAAAAAAATCACTGAATTACAGTCTGATTCTGAAAACATGAGCAAAATCTTCTCTGCTTGGGATAATTAATTAATGACAATCTGTCTGAGGTATAAAAATCTAATGGATACTTGCATAGTAATGTACAGTTTGGCATCTGCCTCTGAGGATAATAACAATGTGAAATCCTGGTAGCATTCAAGTCAGTGACAAAACTCTAATTGATTTCAGTGGGGCTAGGATTTCAGGCCAAATTTTTCAAATTCACTTAACTAAGATCTGTATGTTACTATCATTGTTGAATTATCAAGGTTTTAACCATGGAAACTGCAAACAGCTTCTGCTAAAAATCTGTCCTCATCTAGTTCCAATGTTATGCTTCAGGCTTGTGTGTTTCTGCATTATTTCTCCACGTTTATAATCATTTGCAGTGACACAGGGCTGAAACACCACAAAACAGGGTCTTTCATGATACTGCAGTTCCTCGATAGTAGAAAGAGTACCAGAAAATACCACAAGAAATACTACCATAAACCATTTCATGTACTTTTCAGTCCCACAAATGGATTTTCTGCGCGCCTGGAAAAGCCACTGCAGAACAGAAATATGGCTGCCAAGAGGTTGGTCTCTACTGGAGTTTATCGGAACATCTGCTGTTCGTTATGTTGTGTCTTTTGATGTCAAAGACAAAACAAGGGTTTGTTTGGTTTTTGAAGGAAAGGGGTTCACATGGAATGGAGATTCACAAGCATGCAGCGCACAGAGTCCAGCCCTGGAGTCACCGTCACTCTGGAATTAATTAGGGCGCTCTTTTTTCTATCCACACAGCTCTCGAGAAAAGATGGGAGTATTACCCATTTGCCTATCATCTCATTCCTATTTATCTTCCTTTGGATATTTCTTGTTTCCTTTTCCTCTGAGGCTACCCTTTGCCTCTGGCTAGGACTGACAAGATGATTACATATATAGTACTCTGTGAATAATAAAATTTGGCTTTGTGGGCAGAATCAAATAATAATTCTAAAAGTTGTCTTGAAGTGAAAATGTGCAGAAGGAGAGGGTAGTGACATGGAAAAAGTTGTGAAAATGTTGTTTTGACTCTACTCCAGGAGAGAACTTAAGGAGTGGGAAGAGTGTGAGGAGAAGAAGAACAAAGACAAAATATCTATAATCTTTCTGTTTTCATTTTTGGGTTATTGAACTAATTTTAAGCTTTTTTTTTTTTTTCCTTCAAATTTAGATAAATTCTGAAATGACATGTCATTTTGAAATATGGTGGAAACGTTGCATTTTGACAGCTCCAATTTTTTCATTCTTTTGGTCACAATTATGTGCCAAGTGTGACCTGAATTCACAGGATGTTTTATTCTCTCTCAGTGTATTTTTCCAAATAATTTACTGTTCATCTCAGCAATATGTGTATACCATCCAGCTGGCCCTTTTTTCTCTAGCTTTATTTATTCCTCCCAAGAATAGAGATCTTCTTATCTTCACGTAAAAGACTCATCTGCCCAATCTGTGCTTCCCAGAAGGCTGATCATCCAGTTTGGGTCAAAGACTCACTCTGATACATTTACCAAGTAGTGGGCCACTGGCTTATTCTTCTCTGGCTGTGCAGCAAGGTGCTCTACACTGTGTGAGCCATTTTCAGAGCAATATTTGCTAGTAGGGAGTTCCTAGTCAACTGCCTTGTAGCCTGAAGAACTTGAAGTGTAAATGTAGGGTTTAGGAAAAGACATTGACAATTCTTGAACTGCTCTTTCTTGGCTCATCTTTAGGACCTCTGAAAATAGTGTGGACTTCAACAGTAGTTTGATTTCTGGGTGCCAGAGAAAATAAAACAAACATAACGATTTTTTTTCCAGAGAAAACTGAGCACCTCTACAATATTAAAATAGCTGAAAGATATTCAGGAAAGCAGCCCAGAGAAACGTCTTTGACTTCAACCTAAAATTCTGCAAATCAGACTGTGTGTGGAGGACACAAAGCCATAAAGAAGCAAAGAACATCCTTGTCATATGTCAGGATCTGACCGCTGTGCATTCACATGGGCTTGTACACCATGACTGGTGGGAGATCATGGTGCACCAAAAGCTATAATAAATCAAATATTTTTATAGAGATTACTGCAACATGTGAGTGAGAGACTTACCTAATTTACTCCAAAAAATCCATTCACATTAGAAAACTGAAGCAGCAGAAAACCCTTGGACTTCATTTGCCCATGTTGCTTTGGCTGCTTTTTTGGCTACTTTGGTTTAAGACAAAAGGCTGCACTTGATCTGGCAGCCTGATTCTGAGAAATGCAGAACTCTCTGCATTCAACTGCTTATGCAAAAAATTGACTACTGTTTTGGGGTAGGTTGAAATGGATTACAATTTGATGCAAATAGGGAATGGTTGCCATCTATCACTGTAGGAGAGTTAATAATAAAGTATTTGTTCATTCTAGGTAATACTGTTACTGGGAAGATGAAAAAGTACTTTGTTATCTACTTTTTGCCTTCATTTAACCAGTACCACCAGAGCTCCTCTGAAACGGGTAGCATGACAGGATGGGTGCGGTCCATTCACTGCTGTGGAAAAGGGACTCTTTCAGGATCAGTCTTCAGTGATTAACAACTTTCTGATAAAATAGAGTGCACTGAAAAACACGGTAGTGATAGGCTGGTGATAAACACCCTCCAGAGACCAGGCAGAGAGTGTGGCAGTGACCATGCAAGTCTCTCCCCTCTCTACCATCAGTGCTCTTCACCCTGGAGGTAACCTGCGGGGATGCAGCTGTGGGGATGCATCCCCGGAGCCTTCACAATCCTTGGGAAGGCTGTCGGACATCACCGGTTGTAGTAACGTATTTTTGTGATGGAGAGTTTTTCTGTGGGTAGCCGATTCCTGGACATAACCGAACAGCTGTAGCTTGATAATGACTTTCAGTCCTAGCAATGACCAAACCTGGTGACCCAGCATTGAGACTCTCTATTCTATTAGCAGTCCTCTGAGCCTCTCTGTTCCCCCCATGTACTTGCAACATATTTAACATGTTACAGCTGTGCTCACTACTATACAATAGTTAAGAGGGCTGCCAGCATTTCCAGTATGAACTCATATTTTAAGGATAATAGCTCAGCTGTAAAAATGTGCTCCAGGCTGAAACTTTATAGGGAAGATCTCAGCCCAGAGTGACTTTATAAAAAAAAAAAAAAAAAAAAAAAAAAAAAAAGGAAATATATCAATTTAGTCATTCTTAATCAGTACAGATATATTTAAAAGAAAATAAGTAATACTTGCTGGATCTGTTATTTACTTTTTCTTCTTTTTAGCTTAATAGTAGCCAAAATCTATACCTTTTTGAACTGTTCACATCTGCTCTTTGGACTAGCCAGACCACTTGCACAATCAAGTTTTACTCACAAGCGTCAATTTTAAAGTGCTTTTCCTCAATATTTTAATCTTCTTTTAAAAGACAATAAAGTGTGGAGCAAAGTAGACTTCAGCTAGACATTTTCTGTTATTTGCTACAAATTTGCTCAGCATGAATCAGGAGGTAAAATGTTTCCTTTTCTTGATTAATTTGGACTGGAGTGTGTGATCAAGACCACCTGTTCTCTTCGGGCCTGCAATAGTGATGACCCAGGCTGTACTCCCAGTTTGAACTCGTGTGGATTTGGGAAAGTTCAGATGTAGATCCAGACCCATCTCAGATCCCTGATAAGAGACCAGCACCTGAGTCCTCTATATATCACACAGTTCATAAAGCACTTAGAGGTCTTTGGTAGAAGGGAGACTTACAAATGTCAAACATTTATTGTAATACAACGGCAGGTTTCACTGGAAGTACCTTAAAGTAAACGAGACCTTAAAATATCACATTTCTAGTTATGAATGTGTTCACCCTCTACAGACTTCTACTTTCTGACTATTGACACAAAACTGAAGGCTTTAATTTGATTTCATTTACATCATTTGTACCTTCACTGATTTAAATGTGGTTAGCTTTGAAGTACATGGTCTGTGTGCTTGCTGCCATCAGCTTTGCTGGCTTCTTGTGGTCTCATGCATCAGGGACAGAATTTTTAGATAAGGACATTTTTGCAGCCACAGTTTCTCCAGATTGGGCCTATATTATCAGTTGTTCAAAACAATGGAAAACTGCACAGGTGTCACTGAGGGCATCACCTGAGGATGGTGGAGTTGTTCAGGTACAGCAAAAGCCACATGTTGGTGGCAGTTGGCTTGTACAGAGTCAAGTCCAAGCAGCAATTGGTCTGGTTAGAGTCAGAAAAACAACAGTTAAAATATGTAAAGGCACAAGTGAGGCGTAGGGTCACATTACTTTTAATAATGAAATGTAAGAAGGGATCATTGAAAATCTGTGCCTTAGTCTTGGTTTTGAGGTCTGTCACAAAGCTGGCACTGCCAGGTAGCCAGCTTTAACCAGTCAAAAGACAACTCTCAATACAGAACAGAGTTCATTTCACCCATAGCCTTGACTGAGGGGGTTACAAATCCAGAAAATTAAATGCAATTTTGGATCTGGGGCAGGGCATTTAGACTATGAAAACTTGTGGTTTTAAATGAGAGGAAAGGCAGGGCTAGAATAGTTTTCTTTCTGTTACTGTGTGAGAAAGGGCATTGTTTAACATTACAGATTATAAATCTAACAGAACAGAATAGAGACAGATTTCTGTATTTGTCCTCACTAATAAGGAGACATTGCTAGATTCCAAGATCAGAATGAACTGCTGTCATTTAGAACCGAATTGATACATAACATGAATTGTTGCTTGGTACAGGATTTCTCCCGTCTATCAACTTGAAGTCTAAATTCTGTTATTGAACAGAAGCATATCTTTAGAAAAACAGCCTTACCCACTCAGGGTTTCATTTCTAGCATCTTTTGCTATCTGTCCTTCTGAATAGGTAGGATAAGAAGGATTCCTGAGAGGATTATGTGGCTGTTACTGCTGCTCATCAGCCTTCCAGAACTTTTAAATTTGGAAAATGGCATGGGGAGGGACAGGACATAGTTTTCTTGCCCCCCATACATTTAATCTTCCTTTGTGCAGTAGCTGCACAAAAAGAAGTTTAGACTTCGGCAGCAGATGACAGTGCTCCACAGTATGATGTCGTGGAGGATGGATGCTAGGTTTGTGTCTGAATTCAAGAGTGTTGCAGCAACATCAGCCTCAGCATTTCAAGGTGGTTCTTTCCCTGTCTATGAGGGCGCAGCTCAGATTTGGGCCTAGCCTAGGATTTAACTTTGATGCCCAAGAGTTGCCTTTGGCTCAATATTGCGAGGATCACCATGCATTCCATGAGCAACTGTGTGAAGCATTCTCATTTGTATTGACTATCGCTAATCAATTCTGGCTTGCAAGAGCCTGTCTGATCTTGGAATTGTAGGGAGACATCCTGATATCTACCCATCCCCTGACCACTCTTCCCATAGTCCTCCCAAGCATTAGGGATCTTACAGAGGAGCACTGCTGTCTGCCACCCTGTCACCTCAATGTGTCACCTTGGTGCTTCATTCAGTGATACCACCTCACTTTTGGAAAGCTGAAGATATTTGGGATATTTCCATCTAAACCTGGTTGTGGTTAGGTCCTTCTAGTGTTGTGGAGTTAACACCATGCACAGCCATACCGTTTTACTCTGGCTGCAGTTGTATAGGATGTCATTTTGTCATCTTACTACTGGTAGATACATAGGCTTATGTTACCTGCCTGCTTTTCTGTTTTTTTTTTCTCTTGTTGGTAGCCAGTTCCTCGGCATTTCTGACGTCTCCCAGTGTCCGTGTTTGTCCTTCTAATGATTGAATCTTTTCTTCCAGCATAGCTGCTAGATTGCAGCTCACACAGCGTGAGTTCCCTCCTGGTTTCGGGCAGGAAATTAAACAGAGCACATCTGTTACAGATCACAGCTGCTGTTCTGTCACTGGCCGTTGTAGTGTCAAGGCTAGAAATGCACGTAGAAGAAATGTCACAGACATTTCCTCCACAAACCCAGTTAGCCACTCTCTGTGCTTGGCAAATGACCTATGTACTAAATCTCACCAGAAAAGCAGAGATCAACAGCACAGTGTCTCAGACATTTGGTCTGATCAAATGTCTGTTGTCATGACTTCATGGAGACACACAGACAGGCAGGGCTGCCTCACCTTGCCCAGAAGGCCTGAGACCCAGGGGGAGTCAAGGTCCAACCACATTAAACACACAATACGTGCTCTCATGACACCAACCTGCTCTGCTCCTCTACATCCAAGCACAACCTCTGGAGACAAATCTTGTTATTAGCCATTTTTCTTGTATTTTGAGCATATTTCTCTAAGCAAAATAAGTGGTTTCAGCCAATAACAGAAGCTCTTACTCATTGTTTATTAAATGTCCCTCATAAATAAGAAGTTTAAAAAGCTGTCACTGTTGCTTTTAGTTACTTTTGTCGTAATAAATCCTGAACTGAGAGTTTCAGACATGAAACTACTATTACCTGAGTGGCGGTAATAGTAATGTAGTCATTTTGTCTTCCCATATGCAGTTATAAGTATGTATACATGTGTGTGTATATATATATATATATATATATATGTAAGGTCAGACTATTGAGGATGCAAATATGGTATCCTTTTTGAAAGTTGTATTTGCACCCAGCAAAGCAAGGAAGTGAAAATTTAGGCTAAACACTGGTGCTGACTCATATTTTATTTGTGCTGTTTAATAATTTCCATTTTGCACCTTGTTAGAACTAGGATGTGCCATCAAGTCAATTTTCATGCTTGGTTATAGGCATGAAGGGATGGAACACAGCAGAACTGTTGGGAGAGGAAATGTTATTTGTATTTAGCTTTAATAGATGAAACTTGATTCTAATGCTAAGAAAAACTAGTCCACAAGAGAGAAAGTCATGATTCCTATTTATGAGGATGGCACATCAGCCAGTGGGAGACAGTGGATGAAGGAATTAGTCCACATCAGAAAATATGTATAAAAATGTAAATGGAATGGAATTGCCAAGCACAACACTTCAGTGTGCATCACATACTAATTGGGTATAGATCAGGAGTTCTGTGCAGGAAATGAAGATTTCTTTTCACTAGAAGTGTCGAGGTTTTGAAATCTATTCTTATTTTGACATGGAATGAAAAGACTTATGGATATTTTTTTGTGAAATCTGATAGTGGGAAGGGCAGGAAAAGATTTGTTCTGTATATTCCAGTGGTTATGTCCTGGACAATCAGAACCTCTATGTTTCCTCTTTGTCTTCTGGGGATGCTAAGCCTTATGTGAGAGTTGTGAGGATGCTTTTGTTAGCAATGGCTGTACTTGACAGAGCAAAAGCACTATTATATGAGTTGGATATATAAAGGCAGCATACAGCCAAGTGCACTTATAAACTGAAGAGTAGAAAGAAAGAAAAAGAAATGGGATTTGTTGTTCCCCTATAGAATATGTCAGAAGAGGGAGAAGGAGCTGTATATGGCCTCTCTCTGCCTGCTCCAGCACTTGCTGGAACCAAAGCCCCACTGTGACAGGTCATTTCCTAACTGCTGTGGGCTCCTTGTTAGCAGGCCCCAGCAAAACTAATCCCATTTTATTCTGGCACACGATAGCAGTAATTTTATTTTATTCCTGGGGCAGGTTGGAGAAGGGTGTGAATACTACTGTTTCTCTCACAGTCTAGAGAGAGTATATGGGCTTGTGGTCCAGCCCGCATGTACAGACAGTAGGGGCAAAGTTATAACACGGGACTCTCAAACTCTGCTTCAGAATCCCTGTAGCAATCCAGGTATATTTTTCCCTTGATAAATATTGTCCTTTTGTTCAATGGCCTTTCTCCTGAGATCTTATTTTGGGTGAAAGGATTTAAGTCGCCATTCAAAAGTCACTTTAGTCACCAAATGACACAAGCAACTTTTTGTTTGCAAGAAAAATGCTATCTCTTTTTTTTTTTTTTTTTAAGTCCTTTCAGATTAACAGACAGCAGTATGCTATGAAATTTACTGTTTTTTTCAACTCTGGTAGGAGCATAAGCTACTGACATAATATCATAGTGGTACTCTCTGATGTAATACATTTATTAACCAGTACCAATATAGTTGCAAGTATTATTTTATTTCTGCATGCAGTTACTGTTATAAAACTTTTTCTATTGTATCAACTGTTTTCTTTCTCTCTTGATGTTCCCATTCCTATATACTTTTAATCTGTGTTTATACATGTAGGCTAGTATCTGTGTATTATCAAAAGCTGAATTTCAAACTAGGAGACAAGACATATGATTAAAGGCAAGAAGGACAGTGGGAAAGAAACTATCAAAAACCTTGGCTGTTATTGTAGGAAAGGTGGTGCATACACAAGGGTTACCTTTGTTCTTTATTTACCACACTATATTTGGATTCTTAATCCTTTAAGACCAGTTTCTTCTTGGTAGTAACTTTCTTGGATCTATGACACATATTTCCAGCTGAGGAAAGAAGTTCACAAACATACATGACAAAAAAATGAGAAGAGGAAAACAAATGTGTCCATTGCTCCAAGGAGATTCAACTAAGGTATGAAGGTGATGTCAGATAAGAATTAGAATTCATTGCCAGGATTAGAAATATTACAATATGAACTTGTGGTTTAGTACTTGTCACAGAAACAGGACTCAGATTTGATGAAGGTCTGTATCAAGGTTTGCCCATTCCAAAGTTAAAGCTGCTTTAGTTTGGTGCAGGGTTTGGGCTTTCTGCTCAGTTTTCCCAATTTTTAGCAAGTTTTTAAATGCAACAATATCATGAAATGAAACCAGATCCTAAGATTTGCAGAATATACATTATCAGCTGATGTTTGCTGATCTTCTTCACTATACTCAATTAATCTGTGATCAGATAGTAAATGCCAAGGCAATTGGTAACTTCACTGAGAAAAGAAAAAGATTTTGAAATATCATTGGGTTTTTATGGAATATCAAGAAGTATATTCCCAGGAGAGTTGATGACAGAGGACAGAGAGGATTTCAGAGCTAACTTTAATCTTCCTCCTATAGTCATGAAAGTTTGGCCACTTAACAGCCAGTTCAGAGTACTTCACCAGGCTCACTGCTTTGACAAGGGGACCCTATTTTTTCTGCTGCCTGTAAGAGGCAGCCCAAGGAGATGAGACAAGTCAATCTAGACAGAACAGTAAATCAATAGAAGTACGGTTGTCATTTATTCAGTATGCAGAGAGAGTACAGTTATCTGCAAAAAAGTATGCATGTTGGGTTTTTTCATATTAATTCGTGATAGACAAGTCTGTCTGATAAGTATAAGGAAACTCATCCTTTCACTCAGTTTAATAAAACCTCAAGAAACAACATGTTCTCGATAACATAAAGATAATCACTCGGTAGTATGGTAATAACTTTCCGGATGGAATGACCTGCTGCTTATATGACTGCACAATGTGTTTGTAAACAAATCTGAAAAGTTTGTTGCTGTAACGTTTATTGGTTTTACATTGGCCAGTATTTACATAATAGAATTTGTAAATATGTTTAACTTGTTAAAACTTCCTAAATAAAGAAAAAAGTAAACTGTAAAATAAGCAGATGCTTACTGTAAGCTTTAAAAACTATTTATTCAGCTGGTATTTGTGCCTTAAGTCCAATACTAGTATTAGAGCACTGGAATAAAACAGAAGCTTTAATACAGTTCCTCTCACTGGCCCCTGAGTGCATCTCTCAACTAGTGAACTCTTTGTTCCTAAAGCCCCCTAATACACTTTTTATTTCTGATGCCACTTTCCCACCCTTCAAGGCATGTAAGGTGGCTTGTGACATTGCACCAACATAAACTTTATTTCTGCTGATGCCTTTTGGTATTGGGAAGTACTTAAATATAGTTTACTTAATATAATAAACAACCTGTATTTATAGTGCCCTTCCTGTGATGTCAATTTGTTTCCATACAGGGAGTGTACAGTGTGTGTAGCTGATAAAGTCAGGCTTCTTTTTTTGCAAGTGATAGACTAGAATATATCCTGAAATAAAGATATTCACTTTCTTATATGAAAGGTATGTCCATAGAGCTCAGAGCATTTTAAAACTTCAAGGTCTTTCAGATGAAGTGAAGAGGAATTAAAGTCTGTATGTCAATAAATTTATCTTGAGTTTGTCACAGTGTTGCAAAAATCGTGCACTTTCTTCTGTATCATTCATTCCATACCATCTGCCCTGTTAATCTTGATTTCTTTTAAAGCCACTATAGCATCAACAGAATTGTATGACAAGTCATATGCCAAGAATATCTTGCCAAATTTAAAAGTCATTATAGTAACCAGTTTATTGCAGGAATTATAAAAAAATTAATCATACTGAGGCAACAGGGCAGACCTAAATAATTGGCAGACTGATTACTTGTTTTGGCAAAGCCAGTGGCAAAAACCTTGTCATAATTTTTTCTACAGGTTTTTTCAACTAGGCTGGGCCTCCAGTAGTATTATGCCATGCTAAGATGTCTCTCTCTAGTTTACAAACACAGTAAAATCAGACATCCAGACAGATAAAGATGAAAAATATGTTTGCTGTAGCCTTTGCTAGTCACCAAGTGGATGATTATCAGCAAATACCTATTATAGGCTGAAAAGAATCAAATTACTTTTAATACAATGGCAACATCTGATGCAAGACATTGTTGTCTTCTACAGCTAAATAAGAATATGAATGGATCTGACAGCATGTATTATGAAACGCATTATGGTCTGGAGACTGGGTGTCGCCCTAACAACCAGACGATATTTCCTTAATTAAGTATAATTTTTTCCCTACGTGATCACAAGAGGATTCTGCAAACTCTAGTGAATTAATGGTCTGGCAAATGCATGTAATTCTCTGCTCTAGGTAACTGTCAGCTTCAAACATGTTAAGCGTCTTAGGAAAGCTGCAGATACTTGATTTGTTTTCCCAACTTCTTTTCCTAACATATTAAACGATACATGTTTAGGGACTAGAACAGATGTATTTTCTATTTAATAATAATATGTTTACTGTCTCTAAGCAATTTTTTTTGGCCTTGATATATTTTCTCTCCAGTCCATATTTTTTTTTAATACTTTATTTGCAAAACCTGTCTTGCTTACTTATTTACTGAAAGACGTTCGCTATCAGATTTTTTCCAGTGTGTGTCTGGCACTTGTGCTTGCTACACTAAATCATAAGACTTCCTTCACCAGTGCCCCTTTTTCATCTCCAGGTTCCTGAATTTATACACAGGAATAGCTATCAGTCTGTCACATCTGTAATCACAGCAAGTTCCTCCAACCATAGCTTTGCAATAAACATCTTTACAAAGAAAGCTTGGTATTTTAAGGCTTTGGGACATCCTAAATTAATTGCAGCAGCACTACTGGCAGTGCAGGACTGCATGAAGCTGTGGTGTGGGTGTGACTTTCTACTTACCCCATCACAAGTGGGAGCTCACCTTGTCTGTCATGAAAAGCCCTGAGGCAATTCTCCATCTCTAAGCCAAAGGAGAAAACTGCTCATAGAGGGAACTGAGAACTATTTATCAGTTGACAAATTTGGTTTGAGCATTCATGGTTTGGGACAGTGAAAATGCCGTTTTGTGGTGTGGATCATTCTGAGCAGAGAGCTTATAATTTTTTACGATAGCCAAAAAGTGCAGGTGGATGTCCAAACCGCAAGACCTCATCTGGCTGCGTGGTATCCCATGCCACTGATTTTGCACATACAGCAAGGACATAATTTTCCTTGGGCGTACCCCTCAGAATTTCACTGAATCTACTATGCAGGGACTGCTGAACAGGTGGAATGAGTATATGCCCTGCAAATTTGTTTCAGACTCTTTCAGCAAAAGGGTAGATTTTTTTCAGCAAAAAGAAAGGAGCAACAAGAAAGAGAAGAATGTCATGTAAGGAAAAAAGAAGTGCTTTTTGAATAAAATGCTAACTAAAATTTTAAACAATTTTTTCTGATGAAAGTTTGTGACAATCTTGATTTTTAAGGACCCATGCCAACAAGGAGAAGGTTAGCACTGTGGTAGTTCATTAGAAAGAGTTAATCACTGGGTTAATCTGTGTAAACAAGTGCCAAGAAAGCCACAAAAGTGTTAGCAAGTGTTGCAGACTTGATATTTGCACACTGATCAGCTTGTTTTATAAGCATTTATTTGGAATCATGACAGATATTCTATGTAGGCTACTTTCTGTAATTTGCCAGATTTCTCAAGGGACTCTTGTAAGTGCAAGAAATGTCAGCTTCTATGTGACATAAAGCAAGCATATATGTATTTCATATGTTGAGGGTATTACTAAAAGGACTGACCAAGCTGAGCCTACCTCCTGTTTACCATTGCCTGCAAGTAATGAGTTCGCAGAGACTGCAGAATCTTCTACACTTCTCAGATAGGATGCGAACAGACAAAATCTTGCTGGAAGGAGAGAAAAATTCAATTGGTACTTCCCCAGCATTTTTTATTTTGTTTATTTTTTATTTGTGACTGACAATTTGAAATCTTTTGCTTCTAGTCAGATCCTTGGCACTGCAGTCACATAGCACTACATAAATGTGAGACAGACACAAGGATAGGTGTGCTGTGGTTTCTGGAACTATTTTTTTTAAAAAATTCCTGTTTATAGGTGGATTTTGTAGGTAATCTTGAGGGGAAAAAATGTCAGTCAGTTTTCCTTTTTTTAAAACAAATACATTCATCCACTTTTTCCATGCTTTGTAGCAGATGTAATGTTGTGGTTGTTTAAATTTAAAATGTGTGGACGCAAACATAGATATGCACAGTAGAGCTATTGTTTCATATGAAGAAATAGGTGGAAATACCTCCTTATTTCACTGTCTTCAAGAAAAAAGAGCAGACCACTCTGTTTCTGACTGATTTTCTGTAACCTACACAGGAAATAGCATCTTACACCACAGAACTGAAGAGAATCAACACTTCACTAAGGCATGAGGTTACCAACATGGGACCTTGGGGAGTAGGAGAGCAAAAAGCAAGGAATAGGAGTGGCAAAGAAGCATGTCTTTTGTTTCATTTTTGTTCAGTCTTATTCTTGCTTTAGTTCATATGCTGTTTGTTATTAATGTCTTTTTTTTCATGCGGAGAAGAAAAATGCTTTTAAATGCTGTGTATGTGTCTTAAGTGGGTGTCACTAGCAAACTCACTGTCAATAGCTAGTCTTACTTAATCAGCTATAAAATGTCATGAGTAAGGGTTCTTAATTGAGACTGGAAAAATCCAAGATAATTACCATAATAGTCTGAAGATCTCAGAGACTGAAGGTTTTAGAAGTCAGAGAAAATTGGGGACATATGTGTTCTGTCTGTAAGATTGTTCTATATAGGATATGGAAAACCAGAAATGACAGGCATTTTGCAATGTACAGTAGCATTCATCATAGAAAGAACATATGCATTTGTTTGTCAGAAGCAATGAAGTAAAAAATGGTGCTTAATTGGAACTGACATAAAATGGCCTCATTAGTACTACAAATAATATATGTGTGTAGCTTGGTTGTCAATAGGAACGAAACATATTTCCTCTGACAGATATATTAGTCTCTTTTAAGATTTGTGTCAAGTTTTCAGCCAGGTTCACTCATTTAGAGAATGCTGCTTTTTATAAAAAAGTGAAATGTTGAAGTGTAAACGGTGTGTGTTTGTAGGGTGCTGTGATAACACCAACAATGGACCACACTATGTCAATGCAGCCAGCAAGCATGATGGGCCCTCTGACCCAACAGATGAACCACCTTTCCTTGGGCACAACAGGAACGGTAAGATCATAGATTATACTATTTACTTTCTATATTGCTAACTGAATTTCTCAAGGTAATTTACTACTCTTGTGTTCTCCATTTTTGCAGTTCAATATCGCCGTGGTTTACTTTATTTTTTTCTCCATGCCCAGAGATTTCTGGCCCTGTCCAGGCAAACATATCAAACTGCCTTTTCTCATGACCCAAATTTAATGTACTACACAAACAACATTCTGTCACCATGTCACATAAACATATATCTACAGATATGTTTCTAAACCCTTCAGACAGCATTAGGAATTATAGAACAGAAATTACAAAGTAGTATGAGTAGGGAAACAGTAGGTCGACAAAACCTGCTCTGTACTTAGCAGGAATTATCTGTACTAATTCTCGTGTAAATATGAAAGTACTCCTCTATTAATTTGTTTTTTTTTCATCAGAAATTGTTTGCTTGTCAATCTAGAAGGTTTTATATCACTGGGAAATGGGAGTTCTGGCTTTGTGGTAGGATCTACTACTCACTTCTAAACCATAGCAGCCAGCCATACATAGTTTGCTCCAGGCTCAGAAATGTGATTTTGAGTCAAAGTCAGCTGTGTTTGTAGTATATAATATTTAAACATGCATATTTCAACAATTATTTTCTCTTTAAGCTGTGTAAGTCAGACTCAGTTAACTCACCCAGAGTCAGAGAAAAGCAAAAAATACTTTTAATAAAAATTATTAAAACTCTCTGAAAAGTTCCTAAAATACAACAGCCTACACACAATATATGGTGGTTTGATATGTGAATGTCTACATGCTGCATGTAAATGTATATTTTTATGAAAATGCAGGCATAAACATTATCACTTTTATGTCTTTAGCATGCACACCCTTTATGTAATAATTACATGAAATATCTATTATGCACATTCTTTTTCTATTTCACCACTGTACTACTTGATACTAATTGATTGGAACAGTTTTCCAACTTCGGTTTGTTTTTTTTCAATTTAATAAGGTACTGAACAAAGTTATTTAACCTGCTGTACTGGGTCTTCTCTTTCTCGATCCTCTTCTCTTCCTCTCGATTTTTATCTTATCTGTTGAATTTAATTCTAACTCCAGTGTCTTTTCCCCCTTTAAAAAAAACTCTGTTAAGATCTGAGATTTCTGCATTTATTTTGGATGAAACTTAAATATGATGGTTTACTGTTTATTCCTGTTATTTAAATTATTCATTCAACAATCAAAAGAAGTAGGAATAATATCTCAAAGTTAATATCAGCATTTTTCCTCTCTGAAGATGTGAAATTGAAGGAAATATGAGGGCTAGTGAGAATTTCTGTGTATGTAATTACTGTGATTCAAAAGTGTGTTTAAAAATTAAGACAAAGAAATGGAAAATGAATTCTGGTTGTGCTGGTGGGTAGCTCCTATGAATTTTTCCTTCTGTCATATTCATTTCCATGACTCTTACAGACATGGTCTTCATTTTCTTGTATTCCTAATGCAAACTAGAAAATTCCCATCTAATGTTCTCTTCTGGACTTGAGACCACTATTACACCACTCATGGTAACAAATCCATAGTAGCAAACCCATTTGGGGAGGCAGGGGAAGGGCTCTGAAAGGCAGTTGGTGATCTGGTGGGTGATAATAAGATCCTGAATTTATTTTACTGCAACTGAAAGAAAATCTTTCCTTCCTTTTCCTAGCTCTTTACACAGTCTTATCTTTCAAGGTCACAGCATTCCCTGATAACTTCTTGAAATACATTCAGAGGTATACCATATAAGTTTATGCTTACTATCTTTAAAGCTCCAAACTCATTTACAGAAAACTTAAAAAGCAAGAAAGAGTAAATGATTGATGGGTGTTAGAATATCCATAGGCTTTTCATAAATCTCAAATGACACCCTATATTATCACATACAGGATCTCTCTTTGGTAAACACACTGTCAGCACCATATTTAGTTCAAGTCCTCATGCAAGCAGGATAATCATGGAGGTCATCAGGAATTCCTCCTGTTAGGAATTCAAGAGAGAACATCAGGATTTGGGCTTCCAGGAGCAGTTTTGTTGGATGTATTCATCTTGACTTGAAATTGTTTCCTAACATGTTCTGTTACAGAAAAAAAATGTGGGAAAAATGGACAACCTATTTAGAGATATGATTTATTTAGAGATATTTTTAATTCGTTTATTCTGAAGTCTGAATTTCAGTCCAGAGAGGAGCACTGAGAGCATAAAGCCATGACAAATTGAGCCAGGTCCAAACCATGCTACTGTGAGTACCTCAGCAGGACTAAGTTTTATGGAAGGTATAATATATAAGCTATAGATTTCTGTTATGAATATATTTTTTAATTTTATCTTTAAAACTGTGCAACAGGGTGCCATAAACAGCCACCAGCTATCTTTCAAGAAACCAGCCAGGTTTTTTTTAAGCAAACAAGCCAAAAAGTCACAAACAATTCTGCTCAGTGTTGGCTGTAACTCTCTCCCAATTTAATTTAAAAGCTTGCAGTATGCAAAGCAGTTTTTATTGAAAGGCTTTCATACGTTCACTTCCTTAGACAAACCATTTTCCTAATTAACGTAAGATATTTTTCAGCCAAAACAGTCCTCTGTGGTCACTTAAGTGAGAGCTGACTTCAAACCCACTTCCAAACTTGCCCAATTCAGGATGAATGCTGGGTTTGTAAAACATTGCTTCAACAGAAAATCTATAATGAGTAAGCTAGAGAAATATCTTAAGGGCCTATGCATGCCTTGTGTCTTGTGGGAATTATTCTGCCTTTTGATGCTCTCTGCGATTAAAATACTCTGCTGGAGCTGTTCTAGATGGGAGACCCTTCACAGAGGAGCACTCTTTAGCCATTCACTGAGGCGAGTTACCTGAGTAAGAGCAGCCTCTGCAATTCCTGTCTTGACACCAAAAACTGGAGTTTTTATCTCTCAGCCCTGAAGCACACATTAAACCCCCATGGGAATTCAAGGGGCAGCTGCTTCCATCTCGGTCTGCACTTGATTATTTAGTCACCAGGCCAGGGGGTGCATTTCTGGCTAAATGCTGGCAGGGCTGCTCACTTCCAGCTGGGATCATCCAATTCAGCAGCCAAACCAGAGCAGTTTTCCTGCAGCCCCATTCACAACCAGCTGCCTTCCCCTTGTGCTATGGGAAGCCTTCAGTTACTGGCCCCAAAAAACACAAAGAATTTTGTTTAGGAAACCGTTTACTGTGAATGGGAACAAGAAGTTTTCTTTTTCTCCAGAACTCCCAAAGTATGTGTATTTAATTTTACTTTATTATCTTTTTTTCACATTTTCATTTCTTATCTATTATTGAATTGTCTGCATAAAATCAGACATCTCTGCTATACTAAACACTCATCTGATCAGGAGGATGCACTAAGGCTATCAAGATGCCAGGCCAAGTGAAAAACTATAAATCCATCTTTACTGGTTTATAGTATCACCAGAAATCTCTCAATGGAATAACAGGCTTGTTATGCAGGTACATCAGTCTTATCTTTCACTTTGTTAGTTCTTTTTGTTGCCAGCAGAGCTTGATGATATCTCTAGAACCCTTCAATGGAACAACAAGCTTGTTATAAGTTTTTTATCTTTTATTTCCTTTGGATACTCGATGGTCACCGGTGGTTTAAAATGTCACCTAAAGGCCTCAGCAGAATAACTGCTTTGTTAGATAGGGTTGTTTTTTTTCTTGTTTAATCTGCAATTCTATTTGCACATACTACAGCTACATGGAGCTGAAACATCATCGCGTTCCCCTGATGTTCAGATCCTTGTTCAGAAAGCACTCTCTGTTATTCTAATTGTATGTCGCAAGGTCTCTGGAGAGTTACAGAGCAAAGTTTCTTTGCAGTCTTGTGCCTTTCATGTTATCAGGTGTTAATCTTAAAGCTCCTTTATTTTATTTATTGACTGACTGTTTCAGTTACTGTTTGTGTGGAAAATATAAGACTGAACCCATTGCAAATTAAATTAGCTTAGTTCAGGATGAAACTAAGATCATCCTTGTCCATTTACTCAGCCAAGATCCATGAAACTGTCTGGGGTAGGAGATCCATTTAAAGAGAAATTATTCTATTTGGAAAGGAGAAGAACAACATAAGGTCTCTCGAGATTCATAAAAAAAACAACACTTCTTGCACCTTCCTTCCCAAACAGCCTCTTGAAAGGCAGCTCCAATTTGCCCGATACATTATTTGAGATAAAAAAGGGGCACTCAGTGCAACTGAAAAGCACCAGATTCCAAGCAGTCAACAAAGAACAAATAACTTTTTGATCAAGCATTTAATCAATTTGCAGAATTTACTGCCACTAAATATTATTGAGACAAATAGGTTAGCAACCTTAAAAAAATAGATTCGGTGTTTCTGTAAGGAAATGTTTGCAGGTGTAACAGCAGGGTGGATAAATTCTTAATTCGACAGTATAGGCCTAACAGCTGGTATGGTCAACAAGGAAAGATGCAGTCTTCTCCCTTTTTGGACCACCTTGAACCCCCCCAGGCTCTTGAAAGAATTGGGCTGATCAGCCCTCACGTAGAGGAGGCTTGCTGTAATCAGCTGTGTCAGCAGGGGTTCCACAATCTATGTTTGGCCATAGCTGTGGTTAGATGGTATTTTTGAATGAATAAAGTTTATAAAATCTCATTTTTGTAGTGTTGCCGCTTCTCTTCTGAACTCAGCTTTACTTTCCTACCATATGTTGGTAGTGACTTACTGTTTGCCTTTATGTGCAAGTGTGCCTACCTTCAAAGCCACTGCCTGCCATAGGCAAGAGAAGGGAAATGTAAAAGGAGAACAAACACACATAGAAGGAATTCCGTTTTCAGTTCAAGAAGCCCTTCATATGAGCCCAGCGTGATAGTAGTTTTTATTCTGTGTTAAATTTTACCTTCACACTACACTTCCACAAATGAACAAGTACTTTTGTTGAGGACTCCTTGCCTATCTTTGAGGTATCAGCTACTGACTCAAAGCAACATTAGCCCACCTTCCCTTTCAGAGAAGGACTCAACTCCCCAGTTGTGGGGATAAAAAATTAACACAAAACAACCCTGGTGGATCAGCAAAGCAAAATGTATCAGCCAGAAGAGCAATAACTAATATAACTTCATTTTCATCGTCATACAAATGTCATTCAGATAATTATTTTGCAGCTGACTTCACATATCACTGTGAAGTTCACATGTGAACTAGAATATTTAGAGGCTTGTTTCTCATATATTTTCTTAATATGACTGCTGCTGTTCTATTTTGTGGTTTTTAGAAGTGCTACCTGGTGGTGCTTTGAAGGACAATCAGAATGTAGTCCAAAGCCACCTCTTCCAAAGCATATTTTTTAGATACTGGTAGCCATGCACTGCATATAAAATGAACTTTTTTATTTTGCAATAGTGAATAGAAACAGAAAGCTATAAAACTTATAATATCTGGCATAGAGTTAGTGGTCTGCAGCACATCCTCCCCCAAAAGGCTCACCTTTAATCATACTCCCAGAAATTTTTGTTCATATGCCTGATAGCGATGAACCAAGATTGTGAACTCATTGTGCTAGCTACTAGAGCTTTGAATGTTAAGAGGAAAAAAACACATGTTCACCCATGTTCATGTGAATTTTTGCTGATATAACAGACCAGGTCTTGGGGAGAGAAGGTTGGTTTAGTTTGTTTTGCTTTGTGTTTAGTGATTTGTATAAGATTTAGCTGAAAGAGGCTTTTATTTAACAGACAGGGAAGTAGAAAAGAGGAACAAATAATACATTAAAAAGATA
Organism: Athene cunicularia; assembly: GCF_003259725.1. Lineage (NCBI taxonomy): Eukaryota > Metazoa > Chordata > Aves > Strigiformes > Strigidae > Athene > Athene cunicularia. Next base: position 9,289,598 of record NW_020799095.1, on the reverse strand, counting down.
AATAATTCTAGGTGTGAAACATCCCGCCACATCTTCAACTGAAACACTTAATAAAAGATGAAAAACAGAAGTGCTCTAAATGTCAGGTGGTCTGTCATCTGTGTTTTCTTGATGAGTTTCTCTTTTGTAAATGTGTTTTCCATGTGGTAATCAAGAATGTAACTCTTTGCCTTATTAGAATAAAACTTGGTTTTATTGTCCTGCCTGTGTTTAAAGTAGACTCAGGTGATTCTGAAAGAAATTAGGAATATGGCTTTCCAGAGAAGTAATGAATCCAAATCATCCGTGGTGCAGACAAACTCTGTGGGGCCTCTGTAATGCAAGACAAGTATGAGGATCTTAGAGAGGTGAGGGTTTGTTTCTTTGCCGAACTCTGATCCTGTGAAAAGCAAGACGTGTCTCCCAGAGGTGGTGCTCCCACAGCACTTCTCTGCCAGGAGCTGGAAAACAGTCCTGTGGTCACATCTTCACACACTACAAGTGCATGTAAGCTCAGTAAGAAGTCCTGAAATCCTTGAAGGGGCTGTACCATCAACAGAAAAGGACAACGTGATAAATTATATGGAAGAACAACTAGTTTCTGCTAGGCACTGTTGCAGTCCTTCACACAAAATCAGTTCTGTTTAAGGTGAAGTACTTGAATTGTATCAACTTCAATCACAGATGTCGTAAACTTTAGCTGAAAGAAAAGAGGATGAAGGTGATAGACAACAGTAGCTTATAACACAAAGGAGGTATTGTGAAGGGCATCCGTGGAAAGGAGGAAGTGGTTTTAATTATGGTAACACTATGAATAAGGATCAGAAAGTAAAACAGGGAAAGCATAACTTGAATATCTTGTAGAAATTGGTAATATATTAAGAGCTAGACTAGTGTTTGAAATGACTCATGGTCACTGTTTGGGTCATCTAGCACTCAGCTGGGCCAGACACCTTAAAATCCACAGGAGGGACTTCTAGGTGTTGACACAAAATCAGAGGTATAGTCTAACAGCGTTTTTTTCATTTCCAACCTCTTTGCAGCCTTTTCATTGCAAAGAAACATTGTTATTTCAGTTCAAAACAAGCAATAATTATTTAATTTTTGTTTTCTGTTCATTTAAGTACTGAGAATTCAGGAAATTGTAAAAACTTTTAAAAATGTTTACTGAGCATGATGTACCAAGACTCAGAAAAGAGCTGTACGTCAAACTAACATTTTATTTACAATTTCTGGAGTTTACACAAAGAGTAAGCATACGTTGCAAGTGACTACTAACTATTCACTAGGAAAAAAAAAGCATTTAGGACTGAGAGTTAAGCATATCCCACTGAATTTCAGTGCACAGTGCATTTCACAGTTCATTCACATGGCTTGTCAGATGGTTGGCAAGCTGGTAGCCCAAAGGTTTAAACTTCCTCTGAGACAAATTGCCAGTGCTTTTGAGGTATCTTTCTTATTTTCATCCAGAAAGAGAAGCCTGTTCAGGGTTCACTCATTTGTGAAGCAAGATTAAATGAAGGAGCGAAAGGTACAGTCTTCGTACACTGTGTAAGACACTGGCATCCTGTATCTATACAGTGTTTTCAGCCTGAAGTTCTCAAAAAAGAGTAAGGTTTGTTCAAATGATTTACAATTCCATAGAGAGCTGCAGATGGCAATAACCTCTGTGCCCTCAGATGGTATTTTATTATTTGTGAGTTATGGTTGATTCTGTGTCAGTGCTACGGTACTGTAGAATCCTCTTACTCCTAAAAGACTCAATTTGGGAGGAGAGTTCTGCTATAACTAATATTTACTATGAAACAGCTCAGTCAGCACATTTCATTAAACTGTAACAAGGGGTTTGAGAGCAGCTGCATTGAGTGAATTTGGGAGTTTGCTGAATTGAGTTGTTTTTCTAGCAAGGTAAATGAACTGTTGAACACAGAAGATTTCTACTGTGTGGCAGATGAGAGCTGCACCGTGTCAGGATGGGTCCATGGAGCAATCATGTCTCAAAGAGGCACATCCTTACCCAGTCCCATGGAGGACTGCTCTGTCCTTTGGGTTTTGTTATGGTTTTCAAATGTGACAGACACACCTGTACGCTTTTAATTTTGCCTTTTTAATTTTAGTAGTTGTAATATAGCAACAGCCAGTTTCTTAAGAGTTTAGTAGCTAAACGTCCAAACTATTGCACATTCACCAGCCTCAATTCCCTGTTTTCCTGTGCCGAGTGTTTTTCTTGCGGTGGTTTCCCTCAAATCAGTATAATACTTCTGTGATGCAAACTGATTTCACTGATGCAAAAGCTTCATGCTGTTTGTGTTCTCTGGCCTGCCAACTACTGTTGTACGCAGTGTTTGCAGCATTAGACCAAAGATGTTACGACTTCCAGACTGACCTTTTTTTTTTTCCAGCCACTAAGGCACCTAACTATTCCCTTCCTCCCCAAACATATACCCTGAGTCTGCGCCACTGCCAACCCTTCCCACTTAAAACACCCACACTGAGCTAAAAAATGGGTTCTATTTGTTCTTTTTTCAATGAGCATTTTTGACAGTGCTGATCAGAGTGACAAAAATATAATAACAAAGTCAAGTGAGTATTTGGATGTGATGGTATTCCCACAGATGATCTCGCCTAGTCTATCCACAGAACCCAAATTGGTGCTCAAAATTTTAGTAGCCAAAGGTTATATTTCTAGCAAAAGCTATTTTGCTGCCTTACTTTTAATGTGCAGGTGCTTCTAACTAGCTATTTAGTAGGGCTGACTTCCTGTGAAGATATCGGACTTTTCTCAGAAACTTTAGGTTTTTGATAATAAAAGGCTGCTTCATCAAGGTGCCCATAATTTGATTAATTGTATTTTATTTGAATTGAGGCCTTCTGCTTTTATGGAAGAAAAAGGATATATTTTTTTCATTTACACTTCCTAGAAGATTAATTGTATTAGACAAAGTTTATTCGTAAATAGAAAATAATAAAAATAGCAACAACTTTTGAGATGTTATGGATGTAGGGAAATAGTAGAAACAAATTCCATTTGGTGTATGGACACGGAATAAGGAGTTTTCCTTATTATATTTGTATAGTTTATGCCTGAATTATTGAGAGCAGAAGACCACTGACCTTCCTGAAATTTCTATCCTGTATAACAGAGATAAAAATCAGAAAATGATTGATGAAAAAATTTCAAGTAATTAACCTGCAACAGAAGGCAAGAAAAGAATGATACATTTCAAGGCTTATAAATCCACTTTTCCTTTTCATTATTTTTTGTACAAATGTCATGAACAGCATTATATTTTCTTGTGTTTCAAAAGGGAAAAATATGGCTTAAGCATCACGGCATCATCCTGAGTTTATTTTTAATCTTAGGATTTTTACTTTATTGCATACGTTATTGGATATGTGTTCCAAGGAATGGTAATATATGATTGCAATTGCAAGTCTGGCACAGAAGTGTAAAGGATTAGTTTCTCTGGCCTGTAATTACTCCATAGAGATCTTTGCAGGCAGAGTTAGGCCTATTGCAAACTAAGAAATTGCAACACACTGTTAGTTTGAAGCACTTCTTTTTTAGGCAGTTCAGTTTATGTAGCTGTGGAGTTTCTGTGGAAATATTTTAACTCCATCTGTACATATCATGCAGATTTCTGCCAAATGTTTCTTTTTTTTTTTTTTTTTTCCCAAAGTACAAGTGATATAAGAGGGAATCTATAGTGTTTGCTATTTCTCCCAAACATAACAGGACTTCAGTCCTTTGAGAGACATCCTGAGGTAGAAAGCAGCTGACAACAACAGCAGCACCTATATGGCATCTTATGTTCTCAAAGTGCTTTAAAAACATGAATTAAACCTCATAGCACCACTTCAATTTCCTTTGAGGAAAATGGACCTACAGTGTCATCTTTCTTAGGAAAATGGACTGCATACAGTGTCATCTTTCTTACAGTATGGACAAGAGCTCCTATTCCAAACCCAGGGATGGCTCAGCTCGACTGCTAATGCAAGCAGGACATCTGAGGTTAAGCCCAGACTCTTGACATGACGGACTGCTGTAAACTGTTCCAGTCATGGCAGCTGAACTAATTAACCTCTTCTTCCTCGTAAGAAAAGAATAGATTTTACCAGTGCTGGTTCGATTTGGTTTTACTCCTTACCTCTTCGATGTGCCTAGCATTGAAACTTACTTGCTTCTCACTGAATCTGTAATAATCTGTCCTCTATAATAACAGTGAAAAAGATTGTAAACTAGAAGTTTGCAGTCAACTCAGCGTTCTAAGTTCCCGTGCCAAAATACATCATGAATGTGAAATACATTTTGGCATTTATATTTCCTTGAGTTAACTAGCAGTATGGACAGCTGTGTCTTGGTGGTTGCATTTAATGGTTTTAATCTCACTCTGTTTTCATCCTCACACTCTGTGTAGTATTTCTTATGATCCTTCACAACAAGCAAAAAGTTCCAGTCCTGAGGCTAGGATGACAGTTGAGCAGATGCTCTTTCAGCTCACAATTACAATTCCTTCAAGGCTGTTAGGGGATATTATGGCTGGACAGGCTGGCAGCCCACCCC
>NW_020799095.1:9270609-9285005 GCF_003259725.1 Athene cunicularia | reverse complement strand
CCCCTCCACCCTAAGAATAAATTCATTGTCCCTGACATCAGCCACTAAGTGAGAGGAATCTGCAAATGCCCTTATGCAGCTTCAGGAATAGCCAGTTTTACACTTTCTAAATGTTAACTCTGCTAATTTGTATTTTAGGAGTGAGGCTTGAGAGTTCAGTATAACACTTGTATGTCAGCAGCGATCCTTCTTTGTAAGGTGAATCATGCAAAGTCCTATGGTTTTAAAGGTGTTGATACAAATTTATTTGATGGAAAAATAGCCACTTTCTCACTGCTGTCATATTCTTGGACAAAAAAATCTGTCATGCAGTTAGGACTTTCTCCATTACAAATATTTGCACAGCACTTAATCCTTTTTTTTTTTTTTTTTGAGTGTAAAAGGAAAGCAGAAAGGGAACATTTTGCTGATCCTTGAGTGGCAATGCAGAATAAAGATGTCTGAGCTTTCCAGTCAGACCATGTGCCAAAACCAAAACCAGCATCAAAGAACCAGAAAGGACAACCTAGCCTAGAAATAGATGTTCTTCAGGATCCTTCTGAGAAGAACAATTCTCTGACTGGGCTGCAGCACTTAGTAGAGGCCAGGCTGTTTTCCCCCATCCTGCTGACTTGCCCATACAAGATGAGGTGCATTTGTGCAGCATTTGTTCCTTTTCACGAGTGGAGCAGAGGGATGAGGAAAGTTCACTGAAAACTCCTGTTAGGGCCTGTGTGGAATTTTTTAAAATATACACCTTTAAGAAAAGTTAAAGATGATTGAATTTCAGTTTGATAGCTGTAGATGGGTTTTCTCAGCTGTGATTCTTGTTTTTTTCCAACTCTGTATGTGGCATCCATGCCTTGTCACCAGTGACATTTAAGAGAATATGTCTCTCAGCATTGCTTCCTGATGAAAGGAAGGGTTGAAGAAGTTTTCCAGATTCACAGTCCTAGTGTTACTTATGACGACTCTTTTAAAGCAGATGGGCAAAAGTTCTACAGCCTTTTCTTTTATTCCCAGGTGGACCTATCTGAAGCGTTCCCAAGTATCTGTGAAGAAGCAGTGGTGTCCCATAGAGGAAAGCTAGATGCCCTAATACCAATTTGGGAGAGGGTACAAGACTATCTCTCCTGCTGGCCTTATCACTTGTTATAATTTTGCCATCACTGACAGCAATATTTCATTAATCTGTCATATGGAATAACATTTGAGAGGATGGAGTATTTTAAAATTTTTATGTTTCAATGCTTAGCAGTGATTTATAATATTCTGTGAAAATAATATATTATTAAAAATATGGCTACAGCTCTGACTATGTGTTATGACGCATTCAAAGGATCTTGTCGCCTCTTAGAACACCCATCTCCAAGCTCTGTTAATTTCATTTGCCACTTGGAGCATGTGTCTTGTAGCATTTTCAAGGTGTAACCATGCAGCCATTGAAAAAGGGATGAAAAAATGTCTCCAGACTTTGTATTTCAATCAGGTATAATTTTGAAAAAACTTCTTGCCATCAGGATTAAACATGTAAAAATTATATATTGAAACATCTTAGAAAATATTCCAGCGTATCCTTCTGCAAACTGAACAATGCATCTCTTGGTACATTTCTTTGTTTGATCTGCTTTGTGATGAATAGCTCACTGGTCTACAACATTTATTTTCTTTCAGTTGAAATGGTTTTAAAATGTGTACCACTGCAAAACTTTTCTCAAAGCCATTAATGACTGGGACTTTTCTCTTTTCCATTTGCCCTTTTCCCAGCCTTGTCTTTCCTTATCTTGAATTTGCCTTTGGGCCAAGACTTACCCGTGTTTTTGAGCTGGGTGCTGAGTTTCACAACCCCTCACTCCCTGGGTCTGCTCTTACCGCAGGGAAGCGTAGCTCAACCTGGTGGTGTGGTAATACTTGTGAGGGACATGGTAATACATTGCCTGGATGAGAGCTGACAGTGCTCTGAGAAATATGATAGGCCCTCTGCCCTTGATCAGGCTTCCCATTTGGAAGTTTTCATTTTGATAATTACATCCTTCCCAGATAGTAGCCGTAGTCATTGATCATACTAATATCATTATAACTGATTCCCGTAAGTCACCTTTTAAAGACACTTTCTATGGTTTCTTTCCCCCCTATATCTTCTTCCTCTGCAGTCACAGGATAAGACTTTTTCTATCTACCCTTCATCTGATTGATTAGAAATGCCACATACTTCCTTTACGTATGGCCTGGTAATATACACATCACATTTCTTCCCTCAGGATCTTAATCAGAACAAGTAATGGCCTTTAGCTTTTCTCATTAGCAAAATGGAAAAGCACCATACCCAATCCATTAGAAATACAGCATAGTAATATGAGTTTATAGAAAAATGGCTGTGTGCCAGCGGACATGGAGTGAGTTTACCTTAAAAAAAAAAAAAAAAAAAAAAAAAAAAGTCACCCTTTCTGTCTGGCAAGCAAACGTTTTCAGCCATAACTTATCACGCCTGTCTGTCAAGCATTTTGCTGTTGCTCCTTAAGTGCTGTTTGGACAGCTCTGTCATATAAAGGGCATTCATAAGGAGGAAATATGGGTGTTTGTACATGTATTAATGTCTTCCCCAATGTTGATTCCCTGCATGGATTATCCTCCTCATATTCCGTCTCCTGTTAGAATTAGAGGGAGGGAAAGAAGTTAGCAAGAATTTGTTACATTTTGCTTTGCTTTTAATTTTTCACAGAATGTGCTAACCTGAAAAAATGTAACAAGAACAACCTTTATGGCATAGTCGTCTATCAAGTGTTTACCTAAAACTGCTGCTATGCTTTTTTTAATCCTGTCTAAAACTATTTACAATCAGTACACTGAGAGTGAGGACAAGACTGATTAAGAGGGGCTTTTTTCCCCCACTGAAGTGAATTGCTTTTCACTTGGTCTGGACTTTATTAGCCCTAAAAAATATTAAAATTCATACACCAGTATTTGTGCTTATACTGTCCAGAACTATAAGAAGGTGTTAAAGCACAAATCTCTACCAATTGGCAATTGGATATATTTTGAATGTATATGAGCTGACTCTGTCTCCTTTGGAAAGCTAGCACTGAAGGAATACAAAGAACAGCCTTAGATATGCTGCTATTCCACCAGCAGTAAAATTCATCTGTTTTACTGACCTCTGCAAGCATTGCTAGTGTGATTCCTGGGAAAATAAGTACCAAGCACAGCCATAAAGCTATATTAAACAATGTCTTATGGCAAATAGGTGCTTGCACTTTTTTTTTTTTTTTTTTAAAATACACTTCAGGTTTCCTAGGTCTTAAGTTGCTCACCTGTACAAAGTGAGATTCAGAGCTGAAATATCAAGCTGGCATTCTTGGCTGCTTCACTTATGGTTCATCAGCAGTGCTGATCACACTTATCCCAACAAAATGGAGTGTCCCAGTACAAGGTAAAGAAAATAATACAGTGAAATAGTGTGAAAGACCTTCAGTAGTCAAAAATGGGAGACATTCTAAAGGGACCTCTTTAGGACAGTTTAGGAGGGGATTAATGATTAGATGACAAAACAGGAAGGGCTGAGGTAAGGAGGTTTTGGTTTTTGAAGCATTGGGTATTTTTTTTTCTTCTCTTTTTTTTTTTACTTTTTGGTATCTTTCCTCCTCCACTCCCTCCCCGCTTGTAATTTGAATGACAAACTGGGAGAGATTCTGTGTAACTTTTACCACAAAGTAAGTTTAGGAGTTAAACACTGTAAGCAGGTCGTTACATGGTAGACAAGCTCATGACATGGCAATATAGTTCAGTCCACTTAGCAAGCACCCTGCTAAAAGACAAGGCTTCTCTTTTGGTTATGCAGCCCTGGAGCTGATGCAGTCTGATGTGTCTCAGAGATCCTCCCACAGTTGATAATTAACTTACTGAGGGGCAGACTCTGTAATACTCTTACTCAGACATGCTCTATCAGTAGGGTATTAACACTGATTTTAAGAGGACCTTTCTCCCACAAGAATTTCAAGAGTTTGTGGAAAGTAGGGAAAAGGAAGACCTCATAAAAATGCTTATTATTACCACCTTCCAGAGCCCTGCCATGTAAGCAAAGCTAATGGCCATGTAAGTAAGTTTAAAGATTTTAAAAGACCACTTCATATGCTAATGAGAAACAATATTTTGTACTGTATTATTTTAAAATGTAGTACTTTAAATGTGTTGAAGTTGCCACCAGCCATTAAAGGTTGGTATTGTCTATTATCTCCACCCTGTTCAAAATAAGAACGTGGCTGATCCTTTTGCCCAAGCTACAGATAGAAGAGCTTGTGGAGCAACATCCATGTTTTCCAGTTTGTGGGAAATTCATTTTATGAAATTTGGTTTCATTCTGATTCATCTTTTAAAAACTCAAAACAAAAAAGAAAGAATCTCTCATGAGCCAGAAATTCCAAGCAAAAATTAACTTTTGGAAACAATGGCTCATGGTGTTTCACATACAAAATATACTTCGCAAGCTTGTGGCAGCTGCCCACTGGTTTAAACATCCCTCTTGGTTGCTTTCCGGCTCCATGTCAGCTTTCAGGCAGCAACTGCAAAACACTTCCAGGATTTCATGTTCCAGAGCAGATTCACCATGTCTGATGCTTTGGGCAGGCTTTCAGATCTCCTAATGAGTCAGCTTCCAGGTCTGCTTACTGAGGACCAGATTAGTCCTGGGAGCCAAGTCAGAAAACCCCAGGAATGTTGTCAGGCAAGCCCTGAAAGAAAAGCAGGGTACCGGCTCAAAGACTGAACAGGGACTACTGGATCCCAGGTGAGCAGAACGAGGCAAGAACATCCCAGAGCTTCACCCAAGATCCAGATGGAACTGGAAGTCTTGGGGCTTGCAAATTGCCTACTCAGCCATTCCAACTCTGTGTTGAGCATCCTTTGCAGGACATTTGGCCACGCACACTTGGCATCAGGCTCATTTTCCTTGCATTCTTAGGCATAAAGGCCCAGCATTTCCTAGAGGGAGTGTGTTTCCCTTTGCCTAAGCCTGGACTTGCATGTTCACCACCAATACAGGAAGGCCAGCTTTTAAGGTATCCCTGGTACTGCTGTTAACTTCCAGTGTAAGCCCCAACAGGAACCACATGTGATGTCTGCAAGGTATTTTGGGCTCACTGAATTGGCAAGTTCTCCTCCATCACTAGATGCAGGGTACTTCTGGACAGCTATTTTTTATAAAGTTTTGAGATTGTTTCTTTTCTTCTTTTTTTTTTTTCCCCCTTCTTTTATTATTTTTTAACCAGTGATATCCTACATTACAATTTATCAAATATTTTGGATTCTAGGGACCTTTTAGAGACAAAGGGCTAAACAATACCGTGCTTCAGCTGTTCCTAAGAACATCCAACTTTTACTTCCGTGGTGTAACGCTATTATCTTACTACCTTACATCTGTCAGGCATGACTGCATTTTCATGCAGGTGATGAAATTTCTCCTGTTTCTAGGTTAATAAGAAACACTAATACTCAGGTGACTTCTGTGTTTCTACTGTGATGTGGGGTTTGGGGTTTTTTTTTAAGCTTCTAATTGTCCTTGCTTTCATCTGCTTCATTTTTGGACAGTTGGCCCATGAGCTGCCCACTCTTATGTCTGGTCTGAAAGACCAAATATAAAGTGTTTGTGATTGATGAGCCACTGTTATTTAACAAGTCTAAGCAGTTCTCCTGTTCGTTTAACAACAAATTCATCCATACAGTATGGACATTTTCACACAGTAGTCTGCTTCTCTGTAGACTCGTCAAATTCATGGAGATTTAATAGCCTCTAGAAGGCATGTTTACCTCTACAAAACAATTATTTGTTCATATAAATGGATATATTATTAATAATAGCTTAATGTGCTCATGTGTTGAGAGTTTCACTGACATGTTTATTTATTTACTTATGTTGAAAATATTAAAATTTACAGATCAATCTTCTTTCATCTTACTAGCAGCCATTCATCAGGGACTAATTGAAAGAATTGTATTCAGATGGAAATTCCTAAGAATTTCTAACCGAGGGGGTGCATAGGGAATTTTTATGTCAGAAGCAGTTATAATTCTGCTGCATCATCCCTTTATTCTTCAGGATACAAGATCTGAAAGAAGACGATAAATGTGACAGAATCTCAGTGATTCTGTCCTTGACTGACCAAGACTGATGCAGTATACTCTTTTGTTATGATACAGTCACTGTGCCCTGGTTTTATATAGGATGCTGCAGACAGGACAGTCTGTAATAAATCATGCACTAACCCATGCTCAAAAACGTACCTCAGAGATCTCACGGTGCACATTCACAGAACAGGTACATAGAGGGTATTAGAAAAAATTAAAAATGCCCCTTTTGTAGAGAAATAGAAAAGAACTGAAGAATTAAGAATTGAAAATACAACAAAAGACTAAGCCTTTGTTTTAAGCATAGGAGTAGTCTTGCTCTCTTGCAAATGTATCAATCAGACCTGTGGCATTATTCAAATTATGCAAAAAAGCAGTTTTCACATCTTGAGGCTATTCATGTATGCAGTCATACATGGAGAATCGGTCTACATTTTCTGTGCAGCCTCCATAGATCTGTGCCTACAGTGGAGGCTTTGTCACAAGGAAGACAAGAGTGAAAATATCATGGACCTAAGTACATCGACATGGACCACAAGGATCATTGGCACTCTGAGGTCAAGTTCCATAGCCGTGTATAAACTGATAAAAATAATCTGAACAGCTTGTTATAAAGAAGTATTCCTATAAGAAGTTTCACTTGCCTTTAATGAAAGATACAATCAAAATAGGAACTTAATTTTCATACCTTGGTGGGTTTTCCTCCATTTTCTCCCTTTTCAGACATTGGTGAGATATTTGAAAGCAATTTGAGACTTTCACCAAGTTCCTTTGTAATGCTAGCCTTTAGACTCTAAAGGTGGTTAAAATGAATGAGCCAGTTTTGTATTTATCTGTTTCTAAAGATATTCCTGGGGTGCTGTTTGCATTAACTACAGTTTTTATGAACACAGGATTTTGTATGCTAGTGAGAGCATGAACATCTGTATGTGGTGATCTGACTGTTTTCTCATTTGTTTACTCTAAATAGTGTTTATCTGATTAGTCCTGATCACTCTGCTTTAGTAGCAGGCCTGAATTTCAGAAATAAAGAAAAGACCTGTTAGCTGTGGGGGGTTTAGCTCATCTGTACTGTTTCTTTTATACCTTTGTATTACTCTGATTTCCAAAGGTAGGGATTTGTGAAGGATGGTTAGAACTCCTAAAGAGAAAAAGAGATTAGTTTGTAAATATAGTTCTTGGAGTTACTATTCTCTTTACCTTCATTTAACTTGATCAGAGATTTAGGTAACATCTCATTGGGAAGGTTGAAAGAGAAGTTGTAGCTGGTCTTCCTAAATACATTTGTATTACTGAGCAGCAGGGAAGGAAGTTTAAATCTTGTAAAGATTTCTATTCTCTGCCTGAACAATGAGTGCAGTGGCCCAGTGATGGGATTCTGTTGAATGACAGTGCTATTCTTGATGGGACTATAGTAATTGTGTGGGAAAATAGAATTATATTATTATATTTCAGGCCAGGCTGATAATTATTACCAAAAATATTGTAATATATGCAAAAACTCCATGTCTTTTATTCTCACATTCTTTAATTGGGAAAAACTAAGACTGATAACAGTCATTGAATAATTACAGGATTGAGCTGGAAAATGAGAATGCTTCTGGGTAGCAAAAGATATTTGAAGTTTAAAGTGAAAACTGTGGCGGCTGGATATTGCATTTCGTTGCACTGCCACTGGCACTGATGAACTAGATGGTCCTTTTCTCTTCCTGAGTTCCTACATCTCCATACCAGACTATGGTATAAGAGGACACAGCAAGCCAATGTTCTTTTCTATTGGAGAGCAGGGTATTTTCAAATGAGAAGGTGGAGCCAGGAACAGAAAAGCAGCAGTTTTATTCTGCGTTTCATTAAAGCTATAACCACTTCACAATGGTTGGAGGGAGATGCAATTTTTATTCTTCCCATGGAAAGAGGTTTGAAACTGGGAGGACAAAAAAAAAAAAAAAAAAAGAGAGAGAGAGAGAGATAAAAATAAATCCAGCCAACAGTCTCATTTCCTTCACTTTTCCAGCAATGCAAATGTTTTCACATAATTCTGTTAGTGATGCAGTGTCTAGACTTCTCAGATGGTTTGAAAAAAACACAAACAAACCCTGGCATTAATTCTGAGAATCCTAAAAAGCTAAGTCATTATCACTGTGCTATAGCTCATGCAGTGATACGAAACCACAAATAGTCACTGAAGACCAGACTCTAGAATCCTTGCTCATTTAAGACACATGGGTTAGCATTCACTCACAGAAGATGTCCCATATAATCCCCCTTCAGCAGGCTACTGTGGTGTAAATGCTTATCATCATATGCTGGTACAAGGCTTCTGCAGTTTGGCTCTCACCTTGACTGAAAAGGCTCTGTGCCTTCTCAGGAGCACGGAAGTTGATGGAATAAGGAAAGCGATCTTTGCTTCTTGCTACAGATATACATTTATAGAAAAACAAAGTGAAACATCAGAAAGCAGCATTTGCACATTGATTTTATAAAAGATCTTTAACATTTACTCCTTGCTCGTTGCCCCTTGTCCTTAGTGAGTCTAAGTCTTAGTAATTCTGAGTAAGTGTTGTTCGAGGTTTCCAATTCTACTGCAAACTTATATGTTAATGTCTCAGTTTGTAAATTCTCTCTGATTTTCTTTATACAAGGAAACTTACTCAATCAGGTTGATCAGGTTACTAACTCTTGTCAATTTAAAATCTGAGTCCTCATAGTGGCCAAGAGAGTTAATGTATATCCAGTAGCCATCTTCTAATCACAACTGTATTATTTTATAGGCAACTAGACCTATAAATAGGATTGTACTTTAGAGTGGTTTCTTATACATTCTCTAAACGATGAGCTTCAGAATTCAAACAAAGTGTGTGGCCAAAGCCTTCTGGCAGCGTAAATGAAATTGTTAGGTCTTGCAGGAGGCACTCACTCTTTCAGGCACTCTTGGTAGCTAATAGCCTGTGTGAGAGGTGTTTGCTATGTATCTCAGCTGTTAGGCACTTGCCTGACTCTGCATTACCTGTGCCAGAGAAAGGCAGGCCAGAGGCTTACTAGGGCAAATGAATAAATGGACATTACCTGTGCCATAGGCTCGATGTACAAGCTCCTGCAAATTCGCTGCAGGTCACTCAGCTCCACCTTTGATGGGTGAATTATCCTACTGCAACATGCTCCCTCACTCTGCCTGGTGCAGGCAGCTGCCTTCCTCCTGTTTTTTCTTCCCAGTGCCTGCTACCTTTATGGGTTTAGTGTTTGCTGCAGGCTTAATAGGAGTTTTGCTGGAGCCAAGCTGGGATACCCCACTGTTTGCAGATCTGTAAGACATGATGTTGCTCTTTGAATTAAACATGATCCTTCTCACAGTTTCATTTTGTCCCCTCAACGCACCTCCTCATTGGTTTGTCACCTCCTTTCATTTAACTCTTTGTAGGCACGGAGGGTAATGCCTGAAAGGAGAGCAGAGGTGTAAGTGTATGTTACTACTCCCTCATTTTCTAGCTATATATTTTTTCACATACTTAAGCAGCTTCATAAAAGGTAAAGACAAAAGCCCCACTGCACAAGGTGTGAGTAGAATTGTTAATGTAGCATATAGGCTAAATTGGTGCCCTGATAAGTGCAGTCTGAATCAAACAGTCAGGCACTGTAAAGCATGCTTTATATTACAATACTGCACATCCTCAGTGCTGAGAACATACATTCTATATCCTGTATGAAGAAAATAATAGTTTACAAACAAATTAAAAGCACAGTGCCACCAGCAATGTCTCTTTTCTTTCTGTAGTAGAAATTACCATCTTTTAAAGGAACGGAGTGCCAGAAAGGCTCCATTATACCCTCCAGATCCATCATCTGCGCCTGTAGAGTTGCTATTCATTTCACTGTCAGAAATAAGCAGCTTCTACTTTTAGACCTACAAAGCCTGTACAGTTGTGGAAGAATGAACAGTGTTCTTCTGCCTTGCACATACTTTGTTGAATGACCATTCACATTACAGCTCAAGAATCTTTAATTCTGATGGAAATATATGACAAAGAAAGAATGGATTTGGATTCTTCAGATTCTGTCCTTTCAGTGCTTACAGTATTTCATGAAATATTTAGTGGAATTAGCTGGTTACTGCAAAGCTGAGCATGTGAGTCATGCTGTCTCACACATAGATGTGGATAAAGAATTTTAGTGAGTGTAGTTCATGGAGAAAAGAAATCTCAGTGATGGTCTTCTGAAATAGATCTTAGTTAGCTGTCTGCCTACTTCCAAGTTACGTTAGTTTTTCGAGGTAGATAGGAAGCCATATGCAGACTGTATATATCTACAGGACCCGTGATTCTCACAGAGCTGCATCACCACAGAATCCCTCAGCTAAGGGATGTCCTTAGAGCAGAATCTTCATCCTGGCTGGTTCTTAGCAGGGTAGATATAAAATGTTTAACTTTCCTTCTGTATCTTACAATTCTTTCTGAAGCTGTTTTCCACCTCCCAGTGTGGGCAGCACTCACTCCAACACATGCAGAGCACACCGTTTTACAGAATAGCTAGGTAAAATGTCTGGGGGACCCAGGGAGAGACACAGACTCTAGTGGGCTCAGTGTGTGCTGGATATGGAAGCTATTGAAAAGCTGTGTTCAGGAAGCCTCTGCTGACAGCCACTGTGAATATGCATGAAAAAAATTTAACTCTTGCCTTATCCAAATCCATTGATGGAAGTATTGACACTGACATTGTGCCTTAGCACTATGTAATCTTTAATGCGAGATCAGAGAATTAGGATTATGTAGTTCATAAATGAAAGAAATACATGAGAACTTGATTGAGCTAATGTCAGTTATAGCAAAAATCAATCTGTCTTTCTTTTTCATTATACTGTGAGCAAACAAACGAAACTAAAGCATCTTCTCAGCACTAGGCTTCCTATGGTGAAAACAGATCCAGCAGGGCGGACATTCCTGAATCCATGTGGTCTCAGTTGGGACTCCCTGTGCATGTGAGGGGACTTTACATACTGAAGACCAGTTGTGTGTCTCTGAGAACTAAGCCCTAGTTGTCCTTTATAGTTTTGTAAAGTTTTTTACCAAAGCCTCAATGGATCCTTCAGTGAGAGAGAATCTAGAGGTTGAGAATCAGTTCCAAGCCCCGACAGCATGTTTGATTTTTGACCCAGTTGCATTTTTCTGAAATGATGAGGGTATCTTTTCATTTATAAAGACAAGCACATTAAATATGTTTGGCTATTCATTTGAAAAGCGCAGTGTGTGTACCTGTAATACAGACCAGTCTGCTGCTGTGTAGTCAAGGGCCAGTTGTTAAGCAGCAGAACTCTGTGGGATTGAGCCTTGGCTAACTTTTACTAGGACCAAATTCTTTGCCACAAAAAATATGTCTTCATTTATGCCAGTGGTGGAACTAATTTGGCCCACATCATTTGTTTTAATTGTTGAGCTCTAAATCTTTTAATCAAAAGGTTGAACCACCATTACAGTGGACATCTAGACAAGCAGAATGTTATATACAGGGGAGAAGTCACATCCTTACAGTTCTTCAGGGAGTCTGGCAAGTAACTAGACAGCTTTGGTCTCCAGCACTGTAAATCACATGCTGTTTGGATGAATTCAGTTAAAGTTCGTGCAAGAAAAATTAGAATGAGAGTTTATGGGGAGGTGTGAGTGTCTAGAAAGATCACAGCAAGCAGGATTTGGCCAGGGCCACCAGTCACACTCAAGTCAACAGAAGTTTCCCCTAGAGATTGTGTAGCAGTGAAGTAAGCACCATGGAGTAGTCTGGCAAGTAAGATCAGGATCTGCCTCAAGAGGTAAACAATAATAGTTTAGGTAAGAAACTATACAAGTACTAAGAGCACTGCTTGCAGAGTCAGCAAAGACACCAATTAATTCCTAGACAGTTTCAGTTATTGTGCTACAGAACTCAGTGCCAAAGGGTTTTGCAAAAAGTGGAGTGATATGACTTTAATGAGCAGCAGAATAATTTGATATTTGTGTATTAAAACTCATATGTGTTTGTGTGTAAGGCAAGAGAATGGCAGAAAGCTGCACCGTATAAGAGCCTGAGCACTGATCTTCTGCTGGGTTCAAGGAAGAACTCAGAGGAAGTCCAAGTTGAATGAGGCCACCTTATTCTTTAAATTAACACTTTTTAATTAAAATCTCTCTATATTTGTCTGAGTGAAGCTAACCTGTGTAGGTGTTTAAATTCCTTGTACGTCTTTGCAGAACTGTAAGAATGAGTGCTTCAGGTTAATGTTAAATATTGACACATTTAGAACAATGCTACATAGCAGATGTCGTCCCAACATGTGAAAGCAACATTACAAAGCAGAATGAATGAAGCGGAAGCGGCTCTGGAACACCCTGGTGTAACATTCTCATTAGCTCCTAATCCATAAGGCAAGAGAATAGCCTGACTGTACTAAGTACAATAGGGATAGTTGGCCTAATGTCTTTGGTGGGTTAGCATTCACAAAAATCTATTGAATTCCATTCTCTTTCTGAAGAACAAGAAGAAGGAGCTGCAGAAAAACATGGCCCAATACAGGCGCACAGATGCTGGAGACACTCCCGTCTCTTTGCTCAAGTTAAGGAAAACACTGTGAATTTTAGTAAAAATATTCTAGTGGTTTTCAACACAATATGCTACTCATTTTGCAAGTATACAGTCTTATGTCACCTATGTTCCTCACCATTTTTTTTTTCTATGGAAAACAATTTCATCTAAGTATTTTTTTTTTCTTCTACTTGAATGAAGACTTCAAAATTTAGCTGTGGGATTCTTAAATGTGCCGTTCTAGTTCCCTAAGGCCTTTCTTCAGCATTGCTGCAGAGTCTGCACCCCACTATGCAATTTCATAATGCATGTTTGTGACAGGCATATCAAACCATCCAGTTAGTTTAGAATTGAGGTGAGAGAGTGCTTTAAATGTAAATTTTACTATAAACAGCGGAATAAAATCTTGCAAGCACTTCCTAGCTCTGCCAGGAAGCAAAGCTATATTTAACTCATTTTAAAATTCATCAAATACATTCTGGGCTGATTCAGATCTTCGGTGTGTCTTTGAAGATAACATGTAGTGGAAGTGTCATACAGTCAGTTGTGGGATTGGGCACATCCTGAGATTCTTGTCAGTGAAGACATGCAGTTAGGACTGGATTGTAGAAAGAAAAGTACATATAGATTTGACAACTTAGTATCAATACTTTATTTGAAGATTTGAACAATATGCGTTGCATTCAGTTCAAGAGCTTTTTAAGTGCTATATATAAAGAGATTAGTGTCATACCAATGGCAAAAATCACATGCGCTCACGAATTTTAAAACAGATTGTCTTGTAGTGCTTGGAAGAGACAGTATTTTAGGGAAGCTAATATAAAATGCTGCTATAATAACAACTTGCAGAAGTTTCAAAATGCTTAGAAAAGATCCCTGGATATTAAGAATAAGCTATAAAACTTAGCTAGGGATACTGTGTACAGAAGGAGAAACTCCCAGATATATCTTCCTCTTACTTTGTTTTTCCTGTCTCAGATCACATCTCCCCCCTGCAACTTTCTATCCCTGTAAACTCAACTGCTGTTGTCGGGAGGGTTAAATATAGACTGGAATAAACCTGTCAAATTTCATGCTTCATTTTTTTGTAGGTGTCATTAGTTAAGATCAATAAGACTCCAAAAGATAGTTTAGACTGTTTCTGTCTCTGTAACCACTGTATATATATATATGTGTCTCTGTGTGTTGCTATCATGTGTACTGGTGGTTTTATAAGTACAAATAGGAGTCTCTCAATTTTAGAAGCCATGTGAACAATTTGTATCTAATCAGCAAGATGTTTAGTATTGCCTATATTCAGATATGACCTGACTTTGAAGTTCAAGATTATGATTTTTAATAGCTAAGTAATTCCTACAAAACTCTGAATGGGAAACCGAACCAGTGTCATGCTTCTAATATGGTTTTATGTATCTTGATGATGTTTTTTCTAATGTTCATTTGCCCTTGATTTGTTCTAGTACATGACTGCTGCTGCACCTATGCAAGGGACCTACATTCCCCAGTACACTCCTGTGCCTCCAACAGCTGTCCCTATTGAAGTAAGTTTATCTCCATCTGTGAAAGTAGACTGAAGTGGTAGCAGAACTCTTATCTATTATGCCTCCTTGCCTGTGTTGTTTGAAAGGGGCCTAAAGTTACTTTATGGAATGGTGTCTGGAAACATCCAGCTTTTAAAACTAGGACTGCACATTTCTTTCTCTTTTTCTCGTCTTTCTTTTTTTTTTTTTGCCTTGTCGTCCCCCCCTCCC
>NW_020799095.1:9207717-9270559 GCF_003259725.1 Athene cunicularia | reverse complement strand
GTGCAAAAAATTATTAACCTAGAAAAAAATTTCCTTGAGAAACTTAATTACTACTGCTTATGAAAGGCTCCAACATGGATTTCTGAAACCGTACAATCCATGTACAAAACATGCAAAAGGAATTTGAGGTGTTGCATCTCTTCTCTGAGAGCAAGTTAAAGACAGAAGAAAATGTTACTGTGATCAAAAAGATGTATCCCATTATCTTTCCAACAGCAATAACAACAAATCAACTTCTGTTGCATTATCTCAGTGATATGCAGAAGAAGTGGTGTCCCCCCCCCCCCCCCCCCTTTTTTTTTTTTTATTTTTAATTATTTGCAAGGGCTCTTGGTTTGCATTTATTTTGTTGTACAGCAGGACATGGAATAAAACATCAGTGCTTATGACTATTTTTTCCCCATGTACTTGGGAGGGAGATGGGAAGAGACAGGAAAACAAACCCAGCAGGCAGACCACGAGCCCATAAGAGTTCCAAGAAGAGAAGATTGCAAGAGGGTTTGATGCGGTCTTTAGCAAGTATAGGTAATTGCTGAAACATTTAGCCACCAGAAAAAGTGATTGAGCAATGGAAACCTTCCTCTTGTATATACAGACATGGAGGATGCTGCACTGACTGAGTGCTTTTCATCCTTGAGGAAGGATTCGCTCTCTCCCTCCTTGGGGCTGAGTCATGCTGATGACAGTCTAATGAGTAAGTATTTACTCAACCCTGTAGACCACAAGCTGCTGGGAGAGTGTCAGCTTGGCCTCCACTTCTGTGAAGCTTCATAAGGGCCGCTGAGCACAGCAAGAGGAGGGAGCCTTGGCATCCTCTTCTCTGTGTGCTTCTCTTTGGTGCTACCCCCTTTCATTAATAACTTCTCCCCTTCTCTGGTGTAATGTGAGAAGTGCCAGGGTCTCTGTACTTCTGTCTTCGGCTGTGTGGACTTTGGAGTTTATGCTATTACTACTCTGTGCTTTGAGGATGCTAAATTAGTGGTACTGTTGGCATGGCTCCACCAATCAAGTGGACTCATCCTGGTTTCTCCTGGTTCTTTGCAATTACTGAGATTCCAAATGAGGTCCCACAGGAAAGGCTGCTACTGTTCTGCCATACTGAGCTGGTCATGTTTTTCCTTGAGATAATTTTGCCCTAAAACTTGTTTCTTTACAAGCAGGCTATGGGTGCCTCTTTTTAATTGCCATTCTTAGGTATTAAACTGGGCAGATACAAATGCAAATTAAAAGGAGATGGAGAGTGTAGAGAGAAGTACTGGCTGCATTCTGTGCTGACCAGTGCAAATGAGAAATGAAGTTGTTATAATTCTTCCTGAGCCCTCCTCCCCATCACCAACGGGTACATTCATGCCTGCTAAAGTGGCATGATGTTGTAATTATCTACTATAATAATCAAAATATTATCTGAAGATATAGCCTGTCTTGCTCTGATCCAGTGATAATTATTATTGTTAATGTTTATCTGTATTCATGTGGCATCATGAATCAGAACCCTGCTATGCTGGATGTTCCACAAGCAGAGACCAAAAAAATACAGTCTCTGCCCCAAAGACCTTACAATCTCAAGATGAGACAGACAAAAGTAGAATGATAAAGACAAGAAAAAAGATAACACTGACAGTCTGTTAAGCAATAGATATGAAGAATTTCTGAAAAATGAAACTGACATTTTTAACAGATAATTTAAAATAAACTGCTTGTTGTTTACACAGGACTCAAATAAAAACAAAGCAAGTGCTTTGTGCTCCCTCTTCTGGCTCTATTGTGTGCAATACAGTAATGAAGCATGTTCTCTAAAGAGACCTGCTAGTATTATTCGTATGACCAGCACACCAAGCATGAGAGTAAAGAAAATATAGCTTACTTTGGAAGTGTATGAAAATACTTAATAATAATCAGACGGTCTAAATAGGATAAGAAATAGTGCATAATGTTAAGTTCATACATTTCATCCTTTATGTGTTTGCTTATCTATTTTTTTGAAAACATATAAATAAAACAAAACTTAATTGGAGGTTTGAACTAACAGATAAACGTCCGTAGTGTGAAGTAAATTTATTTTTGAAGGGAACATGCATAAAAGCATCGTTCAGAGGAGTGCACTATTTTTCTAAGGCGGTTAAAATTCTGTTGGATGTGTAGCAAAGCAGACAGCCAGTGGGCCTAGATTCTGCCTTTATCACATTACGAATGAAACAAAATAAATGTGAACTCACTGTGAAGTTTGGGTAGGTAAGTGAAAATGAAAACAGCAAACATATGTTGTAAAAAAGACAAAAAGTAAAATCCAGACTCCATGAGTGAGAAGTTTTGTCTCTGGCTTTAAATGGGCAGGGAACTACCCTCAAAGGTAGAGGTGTTATTTGCTGCAACCCCTGAGAGCAAAGTACTACAGGGGCTGGTATGCTAAGGAAGCTTCTTGTTGATGGATTAGCTCTCTAAAACTGATGGAGTTTGTTGTGTTAGCATGTGGTTCTGCTCTCTCAAACTCGATTTCTAGGGGAATACAGGAATAGTGAGCTGGTGCTGAGCTCTTTTGTGTAATTCACTGCAGTGAGTAAAGTTACTAAGTTTTTCGTGTTCTCATTTGATTCCCTAGGGTGTTGTTGCTGATACTTCTCCACAGACAGTAGCATCTTCATCACAGGAAGCCAGTGGTCAACAGCAACAGATGACAGTGGAAACATCCAGTGAACATGCGCCTGCATATTCTTACCAACAGTCTAAGTAAGTAGGCATGTGCTTTGTAACCAGAGGCTTTTGTTTCTTGTTTATAACAGGCCAAATTCTGCTCCCCAATTCAGCAGTATAAATTCTGAGTAGCTTTGTTTAGTTCAGATGAATACTGGATATATAGCAGTCTAATTAGCAAAAGGTTTTGACAGATGGCCTCACCTTGGCAAAATTTCCTTGAGTTCCTCCCTGCAATGATATGCTCTCTAACTGACTTTTCAGGACTCAGAAGGGTCTCAGCAACTGCATTAACAATCATCACACTGCGTTAAAGCAGCATCTGGCGTCAGAGGTTAAAAAGAGGGCTTAAATTTTGCAGTGGTGAAAATATTGGCACAGTACACATGTAAAGGTTTCTTTCTGGAAATGTAGCTAATGAAGCAGTATAAATTGCCCCAAGATGGTATTTGTGATTGTGCAAAACTGGTGCCAGGCAGACAGTGAGTGGGCAGCAACTGGAAATGGAAGAAGAAGGGATAAGAAAGGGATGAGGAGAAGCACTGTCCTGTCTTTCTCCTGTGCTCTGCTCCCTTTGTTTGCTTCCCATGGAGTACCTTGGAAAATTCAAAATGTATATGCTGACAGCTGAATCTAGAACTCCTAAAGTCCTAGGCTCTAAAGAGTCCTTTCTTCTTGAGAATAGTCCTCAAACACTCCCACAGTTAAACTGGTCCTCACAAAGGGAAGGTTACTTAGTGACAGGGTACTCACTGGGACTGATCAATGTTGGACAGATTCTAGGAAGGAGCCCAAACCCAGTCTTTTATTAATACATGTATATTGAACACCAGCATCACTGTGAAAATAAAATTACACATTGTTTATCTTGGGGAAAGAAGAAGACAGCCAGACAAGAAATGTGTTAGATACGTCAGTGAGTACATCATGACATGGTACTTCTAGAGGTATAAGATACGAGCTAGTATAGGAAAGATTAGAACTATACCAATCTGTCAATTGCTTTACTTCATTTTTGACCTCTAGAAGTGGAAGATACATTTATTTGTCAAACACATGAGTAACAAATGGTTCCAGATCCCTGTGTCCCTTTTTGACCACCATAAAACAACACCTCACTATTTTTAATGTCATGCCCATATTTGTCTATATGTACATATTAAAAAGCAATTGATCACAAGCTTTTTGTTGATTCACCCAATTGGAGACACAGTCTATGCACGTGTATCCCTTCTAGCCATCAGTCTCTCTAGCACCTGAAAATAAGTGACGGCAAAATACTTACAGGACATAATGAGCAGAAAGAGAAATATATGTGACCATACCATCCTGTTGGCTTGTTCTGATGACTGAGTTCTGCAGGGGTTTGGTTCTGTCCATTCCCATGTTACAATTCTCTTTCGCTTAAGCAGAAGAACTTAGGTTCAGAAGCCTCATAAGGTAGCTGTGAGCAGCATATTCTGGCATTTTTCCCACATAGGAGGAAACTACTTTGCAATTTTTTATTGAAATGGGTGCTGTGTTTCTTGCCAGTGTGGTGAATTCCCACCTTCTCTGAGATTGAGATCCCTCATCTTTCCTTGTCAGCTACTGCCTTTTTGCAATGATGCATACACTTCTAATGGCACTGGCATTTATATTCAGAGGAATTTATTTCTTTTTTAATCACACAGGCAAATCCATTACAGATTTTTTTATTATGATTATTTCAGTATTTTTTTCTGAAATGTGCCCTCTATTTATATCTGCCAGTTGCAGGTGGAAATGCAAACTGTGGGAAGCTGTAGAAACAAACCAAAATATACACAATCTCTGTCTTTAAAAAACAACTTCTGCTGGAATATTTCAGTAACCTTTGATATAAAACCAAGTCATTATTTTGTAATGAAAATACAGTTTTATTATTCTGCTTTTCGAAGGGCACATTTACTAATAGCAAGCATCATGCCCAATATACAACAGCTGTTTTCAAAGCAAGATGAGAGGAAGTAATTAACATGACCAGACAATGATTTTGGCAGATATAGGCAAAGGAAAAGGTAGACAATATAAATTTATTTCATAGGAGCTGATCAGTCAGGAGAAAAGTTATAACAGTGTATTTCATTATATTTATTTTCTTTGCAACAATCATGAAATTGCAGGCAACGAAGGAGAGGCAATGTACTCAGAATGAACTGGGTGGTATAAGGACTCTGTACTCTCTTTGTAAGTAAAAATAAACCACAAGACTTAAAATTTAAGTTCCACTTTTTTAATCAGCATACACATTCTTTTATTTAATATGCTGGCTGCTGTACTTGAGGATCCCACCCATAGATGTTCAGAAATTATAATTTCATGTCAAAAACCTGTCTACCTACTGTGTAGCAATATAGGAGAAACAGCCCCCAGTTTCTGAGCAGAGGACTCTATGAGGAAATCACATTAATTATTTTGGACCCAAACTCCCTTTTTTCCTTGTAAATCTTTAATTTTGTACATAAAAGAGTGAAATCTATGAAGTGGAGATAAATGGATGTCCTTCCCCCTGAAAAGTCTACTCTCATACCTCTAGGCAAAACTGTGCTGGTCAACATACTCTGATGTTAAATGTATAAAGAATTACATTTTTCTGGAGCTTTTTGTGGCCAAACTCAATGCCAGGTTAAATTAGGGAGTGTGTGCTGTGATCCTTTGGTGGAATTGGTCTTTCACACATATGGTAGCCACTTGACCCCGGGGGGGCAGTAAAACCTCAGGAGGCGAGCATCTAACCTGAGTACTCCTACGAGAAGTTATGCATAGAAAATCCTAAGAAAATAACGAATTCTTGCCTTCCACAGAAATCTGTTGTTACATTCAAAATATTAATTGTCAGGCTTCATGCAATGAAAAAGTCCTTCAGTAAATTTAGTATTTAAAATTGAAGTTAGTTTTGTATTTACTGTCCCAGAAAAAGTTCTGTGGCAAAAGTTATGTCATCAACATTCTTCACATTTTAACTCCTAATAATAAAATTAATGTAAAACTAAGCAAGGCAAATACATTAATGCTTGCAAAAGGAAAGGTGCTGGATTTTCGTGTGTTGAACTTCGGTTGGAAAAGGATTTTTTTCCACATGAGTTTTGAGGACTGTAGGTGAAGCAATAGCTAACCCTTACTGATAACCCTAGACATGAAACAGCTTTTATACATAGGCTCTACGTCTCCCCAGAGGTCTCACATAGTCTTTCTAAGATAAGTTTGATGTGACATATCTTTAAATGACATGGAACCTCAAAAACACAGAATGAGAGTTATCTTCTGTAAGAAAAAGGTTTAGCTTATTCTCTGTGCTATATTTAGAAAAATTTGACATTATATGATCAACACTTATAGTTTTCTAATTAATATTATCTTGAATGTTTCTACTAAGTTAGCCATAATCGGCTCATTAAGCAGACTGCTCCACAGTCTAACTGTTCTTGCCATCAGAAAATGTGTTCTCTTTAGCAAATTGCATGTATCCTTTTATTGTAATTTTATCCTTTGCTTTATTATTAGTATCCAAAATAAATAGTGCCACTTATTATTATGCAAATATTCACTCTCTTATTCTATTACTCTTGAAATATTTATACAGTGTTAAGCCACGTATTCATCTCATTTCAGTGTCGTTAGACTGCCCATTAAGCATAGCATTAACAAGAGTAAATTCATCTGCTTAGGATGTGTTAACGTCCCCAAAGCAGGAGTTCCCTATTTCTGCCTGACTATTTTCAGCTTAGTGGTGGTATCATATTTAAACAGCTGCAAAGTTAATTTAGCTTGGATAACTTTTAAAGGGAATTGGGTGGAAAAAAAGGAGAGGAGCCTATTTCAAAGTTGTTTTGACTTAATGACCACTTTAATTCAATTGTTTTTACAGACAATAAACAGGACTGAAGAATGTCGGTCTGAAATCTTTGCCTTGAATGGAGAAACTTCACTGAACAAGAAGTTGGCTTCCAGTTTGCACAGGCGTCAAATGAATGCTTTTTTTTTCTACCTTTCCCAACGAAAACAAAACAGTGTTTTTATGTGCTGTGCAGATGGTTCCGTCATGTAGTCTGACAATTTTATTTTTGCTATAATTTTTTTTTTTTTTTTAACTAAAGGAAAAACCCAGAGGAAAAACGCTGGGTCGACATTTCATCTGGACGAACATTTGAATTCAGAATTTACCTGGAGGTGTAGCTAGATTTTTTTTTTTTTAACAGAAAAACTGATGATGTCAAGAGGGAGCAAGTTGTGATGAAAACCAATTGTCTTCCTCAAAAATTAAGCTACTCTTTTTCTCTCATTTTATTTTTCTTCTTGTTTTAAATCTAGAGTGTTTTTTGGTTTTTTGGGTTTTGGTTTTTTTTTAAAGAAATGTTTAGGTAAGGTTTATCTTGAATCTTAATTGCCTTAATTTTAAGGACGTCAAAGGCTCTCAAGGCAAGCTGTCAACGTCTTGTTAGAAAACCCGAGAATGAATTGAAACTGCTCACACCGGTGCTGGTGCAGAAGTTTAATAGACTGAGTTTTTGGGGTGAATAAAAAATAAACTGTACAGTTTAAAAGAAAATGATTTTCTTCTTTTGAAGAAAAGTTGATGATAAAGGAACTGTGACAACTGAAAGGATTGGAAAAATGCTGGGACTTTTATGAACTTTGTCTTAAGTGTTGACAGAAAAAAATCTAGAAGGCTAAAGCATTTTACAGTAAAGTTATTGAATTGAGAAAAAAACTTGCTGCATTATAGAGAATGCAGGGTTTTTTTCTTGCAGAATGCAGATTTTTTTATTTACAAAGCGTGATCGCTAGCAAAAGCATTAGTGCTTTTTATCTGCAGTCTTTTTTATGAGCTTTAAGAAGTTTTTAGTCTGCTTTGCTTGTCACATTGCAAAAACCTAGCTTAAGAGCATTAAAAAAAACTTAAGTAGATAGGAGCTTATGGTCAAAAAAGTGCAAAAAAAGCAATAGATAGAAGAAATTGTTGACAATTTCTGTAGTCTTTCCTAGTTGTGAACAAATGCAGCCTATGGATGGCCTATTTTATACCAAAGATGAAGTGACACCCTAACGCAGTCCAGAAGATAGAGGTTTTTTTCTTTTTTTATCTTTATTTGACCTACATGGCCGGACCAGTTCTTACTTTCTTGTTTGTTTAAACTATCTTCCACTGGTGTTTTACATACTGCATATGTTTATAGTGGAAATTTCGGAATAGTTGGTATTAGAAGCTTGTTGATGATGTGCTTTGGAGAATATCCCAAAGCAAGGGGGAGTGTGTTACCAACTAATCTGTCCAGGTGGGCTTTAATTTTGATGAATTTTTCTGTTCAATTGCCTGATCTTTGGTATTTTTACTGAAACAACAGTCTTCCTTCTGAATTCCAACATACCGCAGATTCATTTCTTCACCTCAGTCTTTGTCATCGTCCAGCATGCATAGCCACCTTAATTCTACATTTGTTTTTTCAGTGATGCGTTTGAATTGCCAGATAGATGAAAGAGAAAGCAAGCTTGATCTTTGTTCTCATTGTAGCTCTCCCATACAAGCAGAAATGTTGAAAATTACTTCGTATTGTCATGCAGGCAGGGAGTTAAAAATTATTCTTCTCTGCTATGATTTCTGTTGTCTTAATATGTTGGCTGACAATCACTAATTAGTAAGATTAGGCAAAAAAAGACACTAACTAAATTGAATCCACTGAAACATGTTTTAGGAATGCCAGTTATTTTCCATAGAGAAATCTTGATTATGGCCCTTTTTCCAAACAGACAAACAAAAAAGGTGAGAAGCAAGTCAATAGATGATTTTTTTCCTGAAGGAGGCAGAAGAGAAGCAGCATTTAAATATATACATACATACACATATACCTATATGTAAAAATTGAACCAAACATTTTTAAACTTTCCTCCATCCAGAAGAGAGGGGAAGCTTCATCACATTTATTGTGGTGCATTAGAGACAGGGTATCCATTAAAAATAATGAAATTAAAACATATATATTGGATCAATCTGATTCAGCTGCCCAATTCTCAAAAGAGATCTGTGTTTCCCTAACCTGACTTTTTTGGGGAAAAGAACACAATTATTTTTTTAAATTGATAAAACAAGATCGTATTTTTTAACATAATGTGGGGGGGAGGGGGTTTCCCAAGTAAATGCCTGCTAGTTATGCAACATAGAAAAGAGAGAAATGGGAGTTCACATGATTCTTCACCATAGGAAGAGGGCCTGATTTTCAGAAGTGATAAAACTTCTGCTTTCTCCAGAGTAGTTGTTGATATTCAACACTTCTGAAAACCAGATGATGCCAAAGTAAATGAACAACAACATCCACAACATGTTTTCAATTCAGAAAAAAAAAAAAAATCCTTTGTGTTTCACATGCTGTCTCATTATTTGTTGCTTTTTGAGAGTGGCACTTGAATTTTGTCCTTCGATAAAGGTTCCCTCTTTCTTTGGAGGGCATATGATGGAAAAAAATCAATCTAGCCTTATTTTCTTCCTTTCTACACGTACTCTCTTTCTGTCTGTCTCAGAATTCTTTGTACAAATAGAGATAACCCCAGGCACAAGTCAGTTAAATATGAAATAAACACATTTGTTTCTGTGTTAGTTCTAATGTGACACACAAAAAGTCTCATTTACTATCAACAATGAGGCTACAAGGTAGCTACCATGTGGCTGATGAATATGCTGAGGTATCTTCTTGTTTCTATTCAGAACTCTGCTGCTTTATTTATACATTCAGAAACATTTTTCTTATTTTTTTCAGCAAAGTTAAACAATCTCAGTGGTTTTTAATAAGCCAGACAGGCAACATGATATCACGATGCCTGTCACTTTAAAGTGTTTCAAGTGCATTCTGTATTAGAATTGTTCCCTTTTTTTCCCATGCTATAATGTTCGATAGTGTTTGAAATCAAAAGAAACAAAGCAAAGGAGGGGAAGAAGAAGAGGAAAGAAAATGGATCCCTTAAATACAATTGATCATCTTACTGATCCCCCAAAAAACAGTGAAGTGGTACTTGAAAGTCTATGAATTATAAACAATGTGAGCCTTGAGTATAAACAGTCATAGATCATAAGGTAAGAAAAAAAAATTTATTTGAAACACACAAAATGCTCAGAAAGTGGTAACTTATTTGTAAAAGTTAAAGATAAAAGAGAATAGTGGAAGAGCAACACATTCGCTGCACGGGTGTTGTCATAGGACAGGAATACTTGGTGGCCTCTGAAATCTAAAACTGATTTTCTTTATGTTCTGGCTAATAAGATTTTTTGCAAGGTTTATTAGTATTATCTGTTGGAGTTTCTCTTTTCCTTGTTTTCTTCTTTTTTTGAAGACCTGTATTTCTAAAGTCGATATCTATGTCTGTCTTACCAATTTAGCTTTAAATATCAGGAGGGTTCCTGAGAGGTTGCAGAAACAGCTCTAGAAGTCTAAGGCAATGGTGCCTGGCCCAGAGGTCTAGAAGTAACATCAAATCCATAAGCTGAACTGCGTATGTACTTTCCATCACACCTGAATTCTTGTAAATAGTCAAATCTGGATGTTCAGGTTTGGTATTTTTGTTTTTACCTTAAAAGATGAATACTGAAAGGGTGTCAGAAAAATACGAACTACGGCTAGAAAATTCTGAATACCTGGGCTCGTCACTTAAAGAAAAAAAAATGATACAGTGGAACTGAAGAGAGTATTATATTTGCAGGTGTTGACCCAAGTGTAGATCAGGGCACTGAAAAGTCTCACTGTTCACAGTGACACTGCTGATGAGGGACTCTTCTTCCTATCTGGCTCTACTGCTGGTTTTGTAAGCACTTTTCACCTGTGACAGTCAGGCCTCAAATTGTGAATGTCCTCTTATTGCCTTCCAGTGAAACAGACTCTTGAAATGTCCTTAGCTTGTGTGCTTACTGTTCTGTTTACCAAGAGACTGCCTTGGTTGTGTTGGTCAAGAAATCCACCGTAATGCAAAATGAGGCATATTTGAGAGCAATTGCATCACATTGTATCATCTTCTGCTACGGATGCATGCCCAACTGTGGAAGATAAAGGCTGGTGTTTAGAGAAGTGAGGGCTTAAACTTGCAATGGGCAATGGGCTGAAGCATTCGAATGGATTTTTACTCAAGTAAAAATCAAGCGAAGGGTATTATTTATGTATGTATGTGTACCAAAACTCAGCAAATTTGAGGAAGCCTGCATTGTAATAAAGTTTATTTTTAATATGTCATAGTATTTGGATCTATATTATGTTGTTTATGGTACTGAAGGATGAGACTGATACTAAGTGTAAAAAAATTGCCACGCTTCATGATTTTAAGCTTGATGGTGCTCCTCGTGCCACTTCATTTTAATGCTGAGGTTTAGGCAGACTCACTGAACTCCACCTATAGCAAGAGTCATGCTAAAGATTGATAATGTGCTTAAAGTAATGAATCAATCCATTTTTAGTGATGAGACCAAATGTGGTAGTTGAAGATAGTAATGTTTGATACACGCATGGTCAACATTTCCTTTCAAAACTTTATTTAACATGAAATTGGACCGGATATAAAAGAAGTGCCCTAGGGTAAGGGATTTTGCTGGTCTTTCTCTGTAGCCCACATGAACTAAGAAAACAGTCATGGTGTGATGGAAATGCAGAACAGAAAACAACAACAAAAATGGTGACATTTGGTGAGTTAGTCTTTTCTGTTTAATGACCATTGACTAGTAACAAAGATTACTTTCATTTCTAATATGCATACAATCATGCACATACACTTTCTCAGAAGGAGCAGACTTCCCCTCTCCCCAATTGGAGCAGATTTCTAGAATCTCAGCGAGCAGCAAAGATGCAGTGTAAGGAGAGTTATTTTCCCCACAAAAAGAGCACCAACTTTTTCTATATTGCTCCTGTCACCCAAACAGGCTAGAGCGCTGTATGTACCCCAGAGATTTATTCACCTTTGTGCCTCAAAGCAGGCAGAAGAGACCCTTTCTTCTCCCCTTTATTAACATGCTCTTTGTTAAAAATAAACAGAAAATTATGAGAAAAGCTGTTAAAAAAAAAAAAAAAAAATCCCAGTGTTGGTTTAGCTTTCCATGATGAGGAAAATTCTTGTGTTTATTGCAGTTGTTCAGTTCAGTTGTTAATTCCCCAACAATGACAGCTGAGTTCTTTCACCTTAATAAAAATGTGTAATGAAGTTAAAAATGACAGATTCACAAATCCATTTTTCCTTGTAGGGCCAAAGCCTGCAAGGTGTAAGCACCTTCTAAGATCTGGATCTGTTGTCCTTAGGAGACTATCTGCCCAACATTAATTTTCTGCCTTTAAGTGTCTTTCTCTTGGATGATAATTTTATGAATTTGGTGAAATTTACAGGCAGTTATATTTTTAAAAGCCCAGAAATACAGCCTAGAGAGGAGAACATGATGTTTATGTAACTAAAATATTATTAAATATGCTGTATTCCAGAGCAGAAGAAAATTCTACTATCTTTTGGAGGCAAAACAATTTTATGTAAAAGCAGGAAGCATACAGAATTCATATAGGAATTTTTAATTGTTTTCCTTTTTAAAGGAGAATGAACAGATTCTGTAAGAAAAATCAAAGCAGCTTTGAAAGCAGATGAACTTCCTATGAAGAAAACATGCATCACACAAATGGGACAGAGGTTCTTTAAAGCCCTTACAGACCTCACTGTAGCCAAAATGTAGAATACAGAACCTCTGTGATACATTAAATTATGAATCTTATTTATATGGGCATCTGTGTGCTGATGTCTCAGAATGTCTTTGAAAGATCTGTACTGCTATGATTTTTTTTTTTTTGGATGTTTTCCATTTGTACCACAATCCTAAATAGCTGCCATTTTCCCACTCCTGGGGCTTTCTGTAGATCAGTGGATGTTAGGTTTAAACTTCTGTTTTCTTTGATGAAGCTTTCAATAAAAAAATAAAGAAAGAAAAGAGCTGGGTGACTGTGTTCTTGTGGCAACTTTCTGCAGAGGCTTCCCAAGGCCGTAGCTCTTGTGCTGAGCACAGAGGGAGCGGAAGGGCTTTGCAGCAAAGTCTGCCTCCTTTGCGTCTTCACCACCAAATGGAAGGAAAAAATTGGAGAGACCGGACAGCTCCGTTGCCCTGTCAGCAGCACAAACACCCACGTGTTAGGAGGTGAAATACAGGAGAAAGTTTTTCCTCACACCGAGACTGAGTGTTTAATACTTACAGGTATCTGCTGTCCAGGTTCTCAGCTGTGCACCTGCTAGAAGAACACTGCCTCTGTTTCTGAGGCTTATTTTAAAGAGTGTCTTCAGGGCAAAAGTTGCCACACGGAAGACAGAAAATCTTTATTTACAGAGTAAGTACAGCCTAAGCAGTGGTAGTGCAAGCCATACTTCATCTTGAAAGGGAACTGGAAAGTAAATTGCCTCCTTGGCCACATCTCACAGGGAGTGAGAAAGCTACTTGGCACACTTCCCCATGGCTGCCTCAATCAGTGGCTCTCATGTTGCTATCTGCATTTCTTCCCCTGAGCACCATTTCTGTGACAAAGAGAAAGGTGGGCTGGAAGTGTCCAGTGACTGTCCCCAGCCAAGGAACTTCATTCACAGGTTTGAAATCACTGAGTGTTCCTTTTCTACGTACCAGGGATGTGGCTGTCTCCTTCACTAAACATGTTTTGTGGGATTGCCTGAACACTTTCCTTCTCACTCTTTCTGCCCAGTGTAATATCCATGAGGAAGCTTCTCACTCCATTCAGCCTAATCAGGAAAGCCCAAAGAAATCTTTAGAAGATAGAGGAAGTCGGTGAGAGGGTTTGTTTCAACTTCATCTATGCTGAAATGTCCACTGCTGTTGGCTGTGATGATGGTGAGAGAAGGAAGGCAGGAGGCTGAAGCTGCAGCCTGCCTGGCACCCTAAGTGGTAGCTGAGGAGCCTGGGGAGAGCAGCAGAAAGTGGTGGTGCCAAGGTGGTTTATAGCTGACGCTCTGGCATCAGGTTCAGCTTTGTCACTGCCAGGATTGCTCCATTTCTAAGATCATTCCACTCTGAATTGTACTGATCAGGACATCAGTAACAACTGTGGTTTTAGTGTTCTGGGGTTTGTTGTCTACCAGCTGGCTGTCTTATGTGTATACAGAATCAGGCTAAGAGGGGTTTGCATCATCTTCCACAGATGTACTGATGAGGCGGCTTTCTCCTCTCATCCTCTTGGTCCCACCATCGGTGTCAAAAAAAAAAAAAAAAAGTTAATTGGGAAATTATGTGACTGTATTTAACACTAAGTCCTCTACTTATACTATAGAATTAAAATAACAAGGACAAATGGTCCTTTGTAATGTGTGATGTATGCTGCTTCCAGAGGGAGACAGTTGTGTTTTTCAGTAGTCAGCATCTGGAATGGAAGTCTGTGACTTCCATGTGGAGAAAGCCATGTGCTCTGATTGTCACTCCCTGAGATTTCAGGCAGAAGGGGAGAAAAAAAACCAAACCAGCAGCTGGTGTAGAATAAACTGAGGACAATTCCACACTTACCAGGTTTAAATGCATTTCATTGTATTCTTTTGTCTGGCCAGAGATTGCAAATGAAGGGCAAGGTCTCAATGTGCCAATAATGATTAGCAAACACAGAAGCAAAGGTTAAGGAGCAGATGGGGCTGCAGCAGAAGTTACTGTAAGTGACAAACCAACCAAGATACAAACCTAAGTGTCTGCCTGACTGTTAGTAAACTTTGCTGTAGCCCTTCTCTGAGCCTCTGTGCCTCATTCTTGTCAGTTTGGTCTTCAGAAAACTGTATAAGTGATAAGACAAGAGGGAATGGCCTCAAGTTGTGTCAAGGAAGGTTTAGACTGGATATTAGGAAACATTTCTTTCCAGAAGGGGTTGTTAGGCGTTGGAATGGGCTGCCCAGGGAGGTGGTGGAGTCCCCATCCCTGGAGGTGTTTAAGAGTCTGGTCAACATAGCGCTAAGGGATATGGTGTAGTTGGGAACTGTTAATGTTGGGTTGATGGTTGGACTAGGTGATCTTCAAGGTCTTTTCCAACCTAGACGATTCTGTGATTCTGTGAAAGTCTCCATTTGACTTAGCAGAGCACAAGCCGCAGCGATAATTAATGGCTAGTAGAAGTAGTCCTGAGGCTGCATGCAACAGGGTTGATTTTGCCAGGCAAATAGCAAGCCTGCCTGGCAGGGAGTGTGCTGCCTAGCACATCCAGACAGGCAGGCTGCAACAGCCCACTGCCACACGCAAGGCAGTCGTGTTGATGAGCAGCAGGCAGGAGACATGCAGCTCTCCACTTAAGCCTTCCCAGAGCCTGTCAGTTCAGAAAAACACAAGACATGGTCATCAAGGTTTGTTTACTAATGTTACAATGTTCCTGAAAAAATCCACTGTGGGGAAAAGATGCTGTGACCAAACCACTTCCTTCTTTTAAAAATTTGTAGATATAAACCTCTGGCAAAGGCATGCTCAACTTTATCAGCTTGCTTTGCACTGGTACATCACTGAACTTCTCTGGAGGGACATAAATGATACTAAATAATCTACAGGATATGTGCACCACTTTAAATGGAGAAATTGAAAGTCGATCTAGTTAAAATGATGTAGCTGGTTTTTAAAGTTGAATGGGCTTGTGTTTGTAGCGTGGCTAGCTGAGGCCCTAAGATCTGCTGCATTTGAAATACTGCTGAAAAAAAGAAGTGTCTGAGAAAAAAATAGAAAGCATGATTTACACCTATTATTTGACTTATTTCACCATTTGTTACCAGTCAATATATTCTCTATCTTGTCTGGAATTCAGCCGTTGATACATGGCCAACTGAAAATTGTGTAAGCTCCTTGAACATCATTCCTGTGGGATCTAATCCTACATTTTTCACTCAGAAATAATTTCCTCCTTATTAACAGTTGTGCTACACCACACAGCAGTCCTCTAGGATGTTCTCTTCTTCAGGTAGAGCAATTTTTACCCAATGCCAATATCATATGAAACACTCTGTAGTGGAACTTGGGCTCCTCTGAGCTTTCCACACATGATCTGATTATTTTCTAGTTAATCTTGGTGACGTGAAGAAGGAGCTTGGCCACCACTGAATCCCTTTTTAGTACAGAAGAGACAGAAGCAGAGGAATAGACATCTCATCAGTTGATACCGAGACACAGCAATCATTAGCTGGAGAAAAGAAAGAAATAACTCATTTGTTTGAGGAAGGTAAAGAAATAGAGAAATCAGAGTTCTGTAAAACTTCCCTCACTCCCTCCTTCTCTTGCTTGGGAGACATGCACAGCCAGCCAACAGAAATAAAATTGTGTATGTATGTTCTCAGGTGCAGTATGCAGCAGTTGGCATTGCTAAACATACATGTGTCTTCCTGTTCATAGACACTCAAATGCTCACCTGAGCCTTAACTTCCACTGCACAGGGAACAGAACTGAGTAAGCCATCGGGAGAAGTGGAGATCTGACCCAATGTTTCCTTTCTCCATTTGTGCTGCAAGTTCTAGCAGTTGTCTTCTTAACAAGCACCCTGACAGTCTGACCTTCTTACTGTAGAGGTGAGTCTTTGAAGGGCCCAGAAAGTTACCACTTAAAAAAAAAAAGTTTCATTTTTTGCAGTCTCTTCCCTGTTTCTCAACTGTGTCTCTTTGGTATTATGTCCTGTACATGCTTCCAAACGAGAAAATAAATATTTGTTAGAATAACACACAGAGGCCCCAGTCTCCACTGGGTACTGTGCAAACACAGAAGAAAGACATGTTCTGCTAGGCTTATGAGGTGAAGGAGAAATGATCCGCTTAATCAATTAAGTGATTCATATTTTTCCTAGACCCTCGGACACAGCTGAGTACAGTGGGCTTCAGCATTACTGGTTACTTTTCACAGCAATAGCTGGCTACAGCAGAGTTCAAGGACTGCTTTCCAAAATCCATTTCCCTTTTCACATATTGATTGTACTATGAGGGCTTTGAGATCTAAACAGCTGTTTGCAGATGACATTTTTTGGAGAATATCCAATTCTTTTCTTTTTTTTCCAGAAGAAAACATTCTCAGAAGAAACATCTATTGATATTTAGAAAAATAGTTACCCGGTAGTTGCAGTTGGTGAAAGTGTTGCCACCAAAATTATCTTAAGGTGTATGATTCACCCCTGTGCAGACCCATATGGCTCTTGGATGAGATATTCCCTCAATCAAAAAAAGAAATCACATTGGAGGCCTGACTGACCTTTAAAGGGTGCTAAAGCTTTGAGCTTGCTCTGACTAGCAATGAGTGTTGCCTATAGCAATGACTGAGGTTGGATGCTCATGGCAGGTTTATTTCTACTATGCAAGACAACGGAATTGTCTTTGTAGCAGAGGGCCTCACCTAAACGTAAACTAGATGAGAACCTTTTTTCTTGAAGGACTTATGCAGTGAGCTAGCCATATAATTGTCCCTTCTTTTGTCTTACTTTTGTATTGTATTGTACCGTTAGAGGTGTTTTCTGCAAATGACATTTTTCTCCTTGCTTTCTCTTTAAACATGACCCTTTCTGTGCTCACTTGCATGCTGGCCACAATGTCTCTGCTCCTGAGGAGGAATCTGCCCCTGCACAGAGGCGTGAGAGGCCCCTGGACAAAGAAGGTTTCCTTCCACATCAAGAACTTCCCTGGGATGCAGCAATAGTCCTTCCATTTGCCAGCCCTGGCTCCATGAAATATGTTTATTATTGTAATATGTTTCAGCTCTTGTAGCCAGCTCCTTCTGACAGAAAGCATGAGAGAACAAGTCCTCCCTGTCCCCTCTCCACCAAAAAAAAAGGTGTCAGAAATATCCTCCAGCTGTGGTGACCCAGGATCAGGGAATTGCAGAAGCAAAAGCCTCTCCTCTTCAGCTAAATTCTAGTTTATTTTATTATAACTTCCTATTCCTCCCAATCCACTTCCAGCTCATTTATCTGTCCCATCCACATGTCACATCCTGTCTGGCATGCAGAGTGTGAGCTTTCCATTACTTGCCTACACAGCACCTAGGAGAAACCCTCAAAAAGTACCCAAGGCGTAACCGCCAAGTTATAACCACACCAGATTCTCTGCTGGCACTTCTTTGGTTATTTCTTCCCAAAGCATGTTATTTTTTATTAGGCTTGGATAGAATTCTTATTTAAAAAATAGGGATTTGAGCATCAAAACTCCCTGTGATGGACTGTTTATCTGGAGAAGCAGTTAATCTGCTGAGCAGGAGTATTAAAGGCTCTAGCTAATTGGACAAAAAGGGGTGAAAAACCCCAAACTTCCCCAAAAAAAGGGGCAGGAAATTACCTCCCTAACTTGGAAGAGACTTTGCAGGCTAGTGAAGCTCTGCCCCACTTTGCCTCTCCTTGGAGGCAGCTGCTGTTTAGGAAGGAGCATGAGCTGGCTTGTTAAATGAATTAGCACATTATTTTGATTAATTCTATGCACAGATAAAAGGGAAAGAACAGAAGCAGGATGGATGGCTGAGATGCACACAGGCTGTGAGAGAACAAGGAAACTTGAATGTCAGATAGCAGGACATCAACACCTGGCCCAGAAAATTGTCTCCTCACCGTGGCACAGACAAACATTCACTTTATCAGTAACAAGGGCTCAGAAACACGGGATGAAAAATTTTATAGCACGATTACTTTTCCCAGGAGTGATATCTACAATGATCCAAAATAAATGTTTTACAAAATAAAGACCCAGTCCCTTTCCTCCCTCTGCTACTTTTTGCCTGCCCCTCACCCCCAGCACACACAGCCAGACATTTCATCAGCACAGCTACACCGGACTATAGACATTAGTAGAAATGCAGTGCATGGGACTGCTGTAGCCCTGAGTATTTCAGACTTGTTTCTCTTGTCTTCCCTGGTATCATTCATATTTTAGGTTGTGGAGTTTCTTTTCCAAGAAAGATGACATAGAGGTAACTGAAAAAGAGCAAAACAAAACCATAAATTTAATTACTGTAGAGTGTAAGGTAGAACTGCATCCTGAAATTACTTCCTAAATTTAAAAAGAACTGAAAAATAATTATACATTTGAAGATTCACATTTGTGTTATCTGTTTGCAGACTAAGGTACTGACCAGAGGCAAGACAGGTGGCTGCTTTTGGTCCTCTGCAAAGTTCTGCTTGCCTCTATCCATTTATAAAATGTCATTTAAAAAAGGCATTGTGCTGTGGATATCAATGTACCTACATGTATATAAACAGACCCACAGTAATTTTATGCAATAAGGACTCTATGTAGCGTTATCTTCAATCTTCTTTAAAATATAATCCATCCTCAGAACTCTAATGAAAAAGCAAACTGCACAGCTGACAACCTGTTTCTTTCTTCCTACAACACTATCAGTAAAAAAATCTGCTTGGTAGCAAGGCATATGTGTAAAACGTGCCTGTACACTTTATCCACCTCACGGCATGCCAGTGTGAACTTGGGCTTTTGTTGTCCTCCTTTTTAATGGCTGCAGGTGCCATTTGGAGCAACAGGCAGAGCAGAGGGATGTGGTCTATGGAGAATAAAATGTATGCAAGTTCAAGTCTCTAGACAGGAAAAAAAATCTCTGTGCAGAAGTCAGAGAAAGACCTAAGTAGGGGAATCTTTTCACCATAATGAGCAATAAAAAAAATTCTCAGGTCTCTCCTATAGCTTTATTTAGGAAGTCTTCGATTCTCATTTCCTTGCAATAGACTTCATTACTCCCTTTGGCTGCACAGTAGCCACCTGTGGCACTGTCTCCACTTCCCACCAAATGCAGATCTATTCAAAATACTTGGTGTTCCAACAGGTATTGAGGACTCAAAACACAGAACGCCAGTAACAGCTGAGTGTGTGCTAGCAAAGCTTGGCCCAACAAGGCATGATTCCACCCATGGCAGCTGGCTGCTCTAGTAAAACTCTCCTGGGCTTATGAAATAACTGACATGAAAGTGATGTTTGGAGCAAAAAACGGAACTCATTTTTCAATTGACATTAAAGAGGAAATAATTTTAGTGTCAGTTGATACTGCCCAGGCACATTTTCAGTAATTAAGGCTCAGAAAAAGCAATGGAAATACCTATGAGGTGTGTTAAGAATGAAGCCAGAAGCAACATGTGAGAGGTGCCAGCTGAAGGAGTCCCTGCGCTGAACGCTACACGTAACGGGAAACCTTACAGAATTCAGCCACAGAGAGAATACGAGCAGCCCAAAAGTATCAAGCATGGAGGAGCCTAGATTATGCCTCTGAGTATGGTGCAAGGACACAGGAAAGACAGAGATGATTTCAGAAGGAGACGTCTGATGCCTGTGGTCATGTAAGGACTTCTTGTGATTTTGAGGTACTGAGGAAAAAAATGCTACGGTATATCCCCCCTTGCCTCAGCTCTGAAACACTTCTGATCCCATTCCTTCCCTCCCTGTTGGATAATTCAGCATCCATATGTGACTTGATCTGGGGTTTGTTTTGTTTTCTTATTTTGTGCTCTTTCACAATATTAGATTTCAGTTGTACATCCAGTTACAGGGTTTGGAGGTTTTCTTGCGAGTTTTGGTCTTTTTCCATACTATATTTTGCAACATTATATTCACTTCAGAGATCATGTTCCTTTATGTACAAAATCAGATTACTTTCTTGCATTTTTACAACCAAAACACGCTAAAAGACGAGTCAGCTTGACCTACAGGATAAGCGTATTTTTAATATGGAATCCCCAAATCCCTGAAGGATTTTTCTGCTATATCTTCCTGACTGTTCTTGAGGCTCCAGGTGAAATTACAGCGGTTCCCCTTTGTTAGTCCTAGGTAGAGGTGGATATCTAAACTTGCAAGGCAGATATGACCAAATCCCAAGGTGTACATTCTTGGTTGTTGATTGCCTATTTTCCAGATTACCAGACTCTGCCAGCCCCTGCTTTCCACACTCCAAATTAGTGCCACTACTTACAAGCAGAGTTTATTGTTGAGTGAGGATGTGCAGCAGCACCCCAGAGCAGAAAGCGCACTGCAACTGCAGGTGATAACGCTCCTTTGCGAAGCTGCAAAGAAATCACTGAGGCTAAAAAGCAACCCTCTTCCCTGCTCCCCAAAACTGTGACACCTTCCCATTTACTGTCAGCTTCTTCAGTCAAATGTCACTTTGGGGGAGTGTTTGTAAACAAATCGTCTTCAAATTACTTTTTCAAGGTTTTATGAGGAAATTAATAAGGTCCCTTGTTCAATCCCAATTTATATTGTGTTCTGGCTTTCTTATATCCACCAAGAGCTCAGTCCTCCTCCCATTATAGAGAAAAGACAACATTCCCAAGAACTACAAAGGGAACACGAGCATGGTCACAGTTTTGTAATGTTTGTTTATCTGTTAAGACTTGCTTTTTATAAATGTTTGCTATTTTCCTGCTGTAATTCTTCATAGCAGAACACACTGGTCTCTTATTTATTCTTGACAGATCCTGTATAAATTTATGGTTCTGCATCAATAATAAGAGTCATTAATCATAGTAACAATGCACATCACAGGGTCTTCCAGGCATTCACCACTGAACTGGCTGAACTGTCCTACAAATGAACCCCTCCTTCCTCAGTAATTATTTCTGGACTTACACAAAAATCAAGGAGCTTGGCTAGAAAAACTAGGAGAAAAAAATTTTCTCCCAATGGATTTGGTGGGTGATGGGGGTGGGGAAGATTTTCAGTTACAGGAAGCCAGAAAGGAGGAACTACAGTTAATGGAAAAGGGTTTCATTTTTGTAGTAAATGAAAGTTTGTTTTTTAACAGCTCCTGGTCAGTTAAAACAATGGACAAAGGTTTTGTTAAAAATGTACAAAAATTGTTCCCCAAAATAGCCATTTCTTTTGTTTCGCTTCCATTCTTCCAACAAGTACATTAGCCAATAACTTCCCTATATTAATTGTTTATTTACATAAAGGAAAGAAATAGCAGGAGGGAAGTAATCTAACAGATTAGAGCAATGGACAGCAAATCCAATTCTATACTCAGTAAAGTCAATAAGAATTATTCTGCTAGGTTCACTGGCTAGAAGCAGCAGCCTGTGATTCAGACATCCTAATATAAGCAATAAGAAACAAAGTAACACAAGAGCAAAAAGCAAGAATTGCAGAAATAAAGCAATGGCAGAAACAGAAGCCATACATTTCAACTCCCTTATTTAATTTTTTGAGTGAGTTTTGAAAACACACTTTGACAGTGCTGAGTTTTGGAGGGCAAGCAATACATTTAATTTGCCAGCTATAAAGATGGTTTAACCACACTCAAGTCCTAAAATCTTATCCAAGATTTTTCTCCCTCTTTATCAAGAAAAACTGCCATTGGATTAGGATGTTATCTCAGCAGGGATGGGATTATTATTTAGTCATATCACATTTCTTCCCCACTGCCTTTCCATCTGCTTTATTGAGAGGGTTTGATGGCTGTCAGGGAGGTGGATGGAGCCTTGTGAGAGTCTGACAAGAAAGCGGGGAAGTGATAGACAACCACTGAATGGGCAAAGGGTAAAGAGAGCCTGGGGAAAGAAAAGGAAGGAAGAAGAAGTGTAGGTGGCACGTTCGCCTCAGCTGCAGAAGCTGATTATCAGATGGTATATGGATATATATTTGTGCTTGCTCACCTATGTACTTACTGCCTCTGCTTTCCAGAGTATTTTCTTTATAATACACAGAACCTTTGACAAACTTTCCAGGCTTTTTTGTAACATCCCTGATCATTATTTAATTAACTGATTCACTTCAGAATCTTAATCAGAAAATATGAGAGCCGAAATAGGTCAAGCTACCTTTAAAAGTATATGAACAAGATACAATGTTGCCACTCTTACTGATGAACACTTGAACTCTGTTTTTGTTTCTCTGTAACACTCTGGTTTTGCTGCGTTTATTTCTGCCATGGAAGCCTTAACAATGCTATGCCTGATCCTTAGTCCTCAGTGTAACTGTAAATACACAGTTACAAGTGTATAATAACTCTGTATAAAAGAATATTCCCAAATGACCAAATTTTGCATGACCTAGTGAAGAATTAGACCTTACCTTTATTGGGCAGACTCCCTCAGGCCTTGGTCTGTTCTGATGAGAGTACTGTCCTTGATAAAAGCTTTGTCTTAGAAACTAACTAGTCCATTTATACTTTATCTTCTTCAAAAAATTAAGGGAACTTCGAGAAAACCATCCCAAACTCTTCAAATAAAACATGAAGACTGCCTACTTCTGCCTATAAGGCAAACATTGCTCCCAAGTAATCTTTAAAATAAATGATTGCTTATTATTTTCTAGAAACTCATTTCTATCCCAAGAACTGTGTCTACTGAGAGAAATGGAGACAACTCATGCCAGATGAAGTTGATGGGGCATCAGAAAAGAATTATTGAGATTGTATTCATGTAAATATTCACTCACTGTAAAAAAGTTGACTGTGAGATGCAGACATTGAAGATATTGAAGATGTTTGATGTTCTGGTAAATCTGTAAGACTCCAAACCATCTACGTCAGATAAAATCAGGGATGAAGGCAGTTAAAAATGTCTGGGAGTCTACATTTTTCCATAACCCATTTAAGCTTTTTGTGGTTTTAAAGGCTCATCAATGACTGCTGATCCATATCAATGAGTGTGACAGTCTGGGACAGTCAAAGTAGGAAGTTTTAGGTTTTGAGACAAACTGGAACTAATTGGTTTTTGATGAACATTACGTCTTCTATAAATCGTATAGATCAGACCTTACTTCTTTGGAGGTTTTATTCTCTCCTTCCTTCTTTTAAGGATACCTGCACTTACATTTTTTTAACATACCAGTAGAGCTGCTGCTGACTTCTTTCCACCAGATGGCACCACAGACTGTAATCCATAGCCACTATCTATATGTGTGTGTGTATATATATTGGTAAAAATGTATGTTCATATGAACACAGGCATAGGCATGTATTTGTTGGTGCAAACATATAAGTGCTAGACACCTAAAAATCTCACCAACATTAAGTGTCTCTTACCTTACCACAGAAGGAGGAGAAAGACAAACCGGCACCTTGCATTGAGACCACACCAG
Source organism: Athene cunicularia (assembly GCF_003259725.1). Classification (NCBI taxonomy): domain Eukaryota; kingdom Metazoa; phylum Chordata; class Aves; order Strigiformes; family Strigidae; genus Athene; species Athene cunicularia. The sequence goes on along the minus strand of NW_020799095.1, from coordinate 9,246,835 downwards.
AAATAGAGCTTCTATATTTGATGTAATCATGGTACCAGCACTCTGTACTATTTGAAATAAAGGTGGTTAAAAAGCAAATGCATATTATGAACCTTTACTCTCTAGCACAATTTATAGTAACCACTTTCTTCTAAATTGCAGTACCTACTGCATGGTCCTTCTTAAATTCAGTTCACTTTTTGAAGGATTATTCCTCGGAATCCAAATTTGAAATCTTTTCAGTCCAAACGTTCCACATTGCAATACAGGCTGTCGACCCAATGCTTTAGGAAGAAATGGAAAGGGAATGCTTTTTCTATCCTAACTGGTTACCTTCTTTATCTTAATTTGACTTTTCGATAGTTTGATCAAATGCCTTCACTGCAAGAATAATATGGAGATTTGAAAGATAAGCAGAAATTAATAATGCATACAGAAAAATCATTTTACAAGAAATTGGCAAATAACACTCATAAGACATTCATTGTATTGTGGGTTATATATTTAAACCACACTTGACAAATTTGATTGTTACTTAGTGTTCCCACGTTTTTTCTTAACTAATTTCAGTTGTTTCAGTTTGCTTTAGAAACAAAACCTCACCTTGATCCGAAGAGTCTTCAGTGGGATTTGTCAACTGACTGCTTAATGACTCAGGTCTTGCCTTCATAGACATGTGAAAGAATATTAAAGTTTTTGAGGACAACCATATTTAGTTGCTACTGTAAAATCCTTGCTGGAAAGGTGCTGTTTCATGCTGCAATGTAGATTAAAGTTATATGACTATCCTTTGAAGACAGTTTATCAGAGCCATAAAGTCTCTTTTGGTCTGTGGTTCGTTTCCAAGCTATATTAATTTCTGATGTTTTCATAATGGCTAATGTTTTTTCCCGCCATGCTTTAAAGAGCTATCTTAGCTTGTGCTATTATCACTACTTTGTGGTAATTTCTGTAATCTATTACAACAGTAAGAGGCATAACAAAAATTATACAGTCTTAGGTAGTGTATATGGAAGAAAAAAATAGTAGGTTTTGTTGCATTTTTTTCTTCATCTGTCCATTTTCAGCTGTTCCTTCCCTCCCTCCTGATTAGGAGTCACAATGGTGAAACTGCCCTCTTCCCACCCTATGCCTTTAAGGCATAAATTTCCAACCCTTTCCAAAATTGGCAGACACCCGCTGCATCCAATTGCTGCTGAAGACATCTTCAGCTTCTCTTAGCCTCCAGTCTTAGCTGGAAGCCTAAGCAATCCTGAGCGTATTGAAAACTTGCATGAGAGCCACCAGGAAAAAAAAATGCTTTGCTGATTCATGATGGGTGTCCAGGAACCAGCAGCAAATGAAAGGAATAGTGATTGAGTTCCTGGCAAACTGATAATGCCAAAAAGCAGCTAAGAGTCTCCATTTAGGTACCCTCAATGGTAGCCTAGAGGGAGGGAGAAGAAACATAATTCCTAGGAGCATTAAACCTGGAGAAGGCTTTTATGTAACAGGAAAGCTGCTTTGCATTCAGTGGGCTGCAACTTTGACTCATAACAGACCAGTGTCTCTGCTCCACACCTTGGGTACCCTGCGAAACGGGCTCTGGGTGTGAGATCCTGAGCCTGATATCCACGCTGCAGTGGTTAAACTCCAGGTTGAGCCTGCCTCACATGACAGGCATGCTATATAAGCTGCAGCATGTGTGAGAGACAATAAATCATGCTCTTTGGAAATACTGCAATAATCAATGACTGAGAAAGATAGATAGTTGACCAGGGAAAGGTGCAGAAATAGGTCTTAGCTTTGTACAAGGGATGGACTGAGATGCTTGTTAATTGTTTTCTTCAGTCATGAATGTAATTTCTTAAAAGCATTCTGTAAAGTACATTTTAATGCCTCATCCTTTAATTCTCTTCTGTTTCCCCTTCACTCCCTGTAAATGCATTGGCTTGTGGGCCTGATGGTACTTAATTTGTACATTTTTGCTTAATTTGATGAGCTGTAAGTGCTCTTTTAGCCTACTGTGAGCGTTCAGTAATCCAAAGTGGCTGTGAAGTATATAAGTCCTGTTGCTGCTTTATAGTGCCTGATTAAAACAGAAATAATGTATTATGAAATCTCACTCAAATGTCTTTATTGGATCACAGCTATCCATCGTAACTCAGAGGTAAAAACTGTCCTGGCTTGCTGGTATATTTTTTTCCCCTCAGTATCAGTCTACATTAACAAGTGTGATGAAGTAGCCTCCTCGTGGTTCTCTGGGTGTTTTCTATTAACATGCAGTTTTACATTTCAGTTTAGTGGTAAGGTCCCCATCCCTTCACCTGTACCTGGCCAGTCCAGAGCTCTGTCTCAAACTAACTTTAGGAAAAGGTTCCTCAATTTCCCTATGTGGAAAAATAGGAATAAGAGTCTTTTCTCAACACCTGTTTAAAAGCATAATTGATCATGTTTACAAAGTGTTTTGGACCTTCAGATACTTATTTTTTTAGGGATTTTTTTTTTTAAGGCTGCAGCACAAATTATTTTCTAGATCTGTCTGTATGACTTGCAAATGACAATGTTTTTTCTACCCTCTCACCCTATGTCTCCCCCTCCCTGTCCAGATGTAGAAGAAGCAGGACTAGAGATGCAACTGCTCAGACCTGCCACTCTGATAAAAAAAATGCACATTTCCAAACTGCCGAGCAGAGCATGATAATACCATCCTATATACTATACATCAGGAAGGATTTCTACATGCATTACCTGCAAAGACATGTTTCCTAGATGAGGACTTCCTCCTCCTCCTCCTTCCCCCTGCTATGCTTTTCTTTTTTCTCTTTTTTCCCCTCCTTTCACATGGTTCTTAATATCAGGATTCTCTAACCTACTTTTATTAAGAGGTTAAATGAAGCCAGAATGCTCCAGAACAGTGTTCTGTCTCATCGACCTCCCCTCCAGGCTGTGTTCTGTAATTTCTCCCGCTGTGCTGAATTGATGCTCCTCTCCGTGTGTGAAATAAGCAGTTGCTTCCTGAGAGGAGACACGCTGCCTTCTGAAGTGCCCATTCAGCACTGCAGAGGACAAACTGTCTGGCAACAGGGGTGTGATTCAAGGGCTGCGATATACGGAAAAGAACAAAAGGAGGGAGGTGCAAGGGAAAGGGGTTAGAAAACAGAATGAGGAGATAAACAGAAAAGAATGGGGGAAAGACTTAGGTTAGGGAACAAAGGCTAGCGAGCTGTGAATATTAAAATTGTTGGTATAGTAATGGAGCACCCAAAATATAACAGGTTCTTTCAGATAGATAAAACACACCATGCAGGCTTACTTATGCCAGGTAGCACTCTGCTGTGACAATAGGTCCCCTGAAAGCAGTACTACATCGCACTGGTGCATATTTTTTTATTTTAAATGAAGATTGATTCTACGGAAAGATAGGATACCTGAAAAAAACAAAAAAAAACCCAAAAAAAAACAAAAAACAAACAAAAAAAAAAAAACACCAAACAAACAAACAACCCAAACAACAGAAAGGTGGCCTTCCCTACCACCACCACCCCCCCGAGACAGTAGATCTGAAATTTTTCCCTCAAATAAATGTTTTGATTCATTTCCATTATATATAATATTAGAACATATTAAATATATTATTACAAAAAATTAAGTCATGCTCCAATTTTAAAATATAAATTCCAGGTTTTCCTGGCCATTAAGATTAATGATTAATATCCCTTTGCCAACCCATCTTTCTCACTCCACAAAGTTCCATCAGGAAAGTATTTTGGAGAGTCAGATTGTATCAATCATGTAGTTGGGACATGTACAAGTGAACTGTACTTAGAGAGCTCATTGGAGTGCTGCATAGAAGTTGGAACAGAAAGTCTGGAGAGACATGAAAAGTTTGGTATTACTGCAAGTCATCATTTTCCCATCAGAGTGACTGCACAGCATGTGTCTGAGCAGAAGAGCCAGCACAGGCAGTCCATGCCACCCATGATCTGTGTGCAGATGCTCGGTTAACTGCTGCAGTTGTGAGTAGCACCACTTCGTACTGTGTGACCCTTGCTGGCCAGAGGGGCCTACATCTCTTTTCCATCACCGTTTCAGTAGCCTTGGCCTTTCACAACATAAATACCGTTGCCTTCTCTCCTTGCCAGAGTTAGTTTACTTGGGCAGGAGCAGCTCTGGTCCTTGCTGCTTCTCCATTCATCTGCAGCAGCTGCCCTGTCTCGGCCCTCTGATCTCAGATTCCAAGGTTGATCCTTTGCTGACAGAATCAGTTTCAAGTAGGAAAAGAGAGATTTTGTGAACCAATTTGGGATGTTCTTTCTTATTTAGGGGTGAAGAAAACCCACAGCCCTAGGCTTGTGTCTCCTCTATCCATCTTTTGAAATTTTGTCATCTGTAATAATTTAAGATAAGGAAAGCTGAGTGGTTAGGAAGCAAGATTAACCTCCTAAAAAGGCACCTATAAATTATGAAAAACACCCACTGCGGTATCAGAAGCATAATAACATTTGCCTGACTTTGGGATTTACTACCAAAATGCCTGGGTGCTCTGCAAGCTGTGCTGGGCTGTAGGTAACAGATGGCCTTGGCTGCCTGCTCATGGACTCCCATCATCACCTTTCCCAGGCAGCGGGCATCACCTGAGCCGCCTCACAAGCTCAGCTTGAAAAAAATAATAGCCAGCACTTGAGACCTTCTCTGGCAACACGACTTCCAGGCACAGTGCTGTGTGTGCTCCACAGCAACACTGAGCATGCTCAGCAGTGGCCCTGCCCCCCCAGCCCCTTCCAGAAGGTTCTAGGTGATCCCCAGCTCAGTCCTTCAGTGAAATGCTTGGTGTATGCTGTAAATCGCAGATGAGCAGGTGGCACCCATGTGCTGTCCCTCATAGTAAGTTTGTGTTGTGTATGAACACCATTGTGGGCAGGGAGGTGAGAAAGGGCATGCAGCTCTACCCCTCAGGGCTGTGCAGAAATGGGTGGCCATCTCTTTCTGTCAGGGCAGTTTCTGATGGCCTCTTGACTTGCTGGAAGAAGATAATTACCAGGTCTGGGCTGAATTTCACCCGTGTTTTGGGGATTAGTGCATATGGCAGGAAAAGCTGAGTCAATCTTAGCTGTATCTGTTTTTTCCATAGGGCTAATTAGAAGTGCTTGCAGGACTTCTGGAGGAGACCTGCCAGTCATGCGAGGTTTTATGTGATTCCCTTCACCTGGCCCTGGATGCTGCCCAGGAGACCTGGCTGTGAGGTACTCCATCCTAGGGTCATTGTTCAAGTCCAAGCAGTGCAGCAAAGCAGCTGAGAAAGGAAACTAAATAACAACTGCTGATTTGGGGGATAATGTGTGATCAGATTCATTTGGTAAAGTGGAATTAAGCTGTAATTCTTCAAAGGTATTTTGTTATCATAGTCAGCAGTTTCTTTAGTATTTTTGATATGTGGTCTCATATTTGCTGTTGCTGCAACTTTATCGGCAGTTCTAGACTCTGCATGTGCCCTTTTCTACGTTATAAAAACGCTAGTTTTAGCTGCTTTTATTTTAAACTTTGTCAGCACAGAGCTTTTGGGTTGCAAGGTGCAATTGTGCCATAACTGCAACCCATAGACATGCACAGCTGATAGTGTGTGGTATTTTCCCTTCATCTCCCAGGAGCTGCCAAGTAGCTTTGCTGTTCTTCTTGCCTGTCTTCATTGCTCCTGAGCTCTGGAGTGTCTGTAAGGAGCATATTTACTGACAATGTGTGTGGATTTCAGTGCAAACTAAAATTGTGGAGAAAATGATCAAGAGGCATTCGGGAAATCACTGCCCATCATCTTTGCATGTTAGGCTGCTTTGTGAATAGTAACACCTGTAAGCAAATCAGCCCAATAACTAAATAATTTCTGTTACTATTCTGTGCAAGGGTAAGAAACTTAGAACAGGAAGAACGTGTTCTGTCTTTGTTGTTAACTCATTGTTAACTCATTGTTGTTGTTAACTCATTGAGGGACTTGCTATCTTTCTGTGCCTTTCTGTGACTTAGATTTCCCATTTCTAAAGTGGTTACATCTGTTGGACTCACCAAAACATACAGTATCAGGTGCATTCAATAAAAAAAGCTTTGACTTTGCATATATATGAAGAGCTTCCATAGCAGACCAGCAAGCCAGCTGATCTATGCAATTTGCGCTGTATGTTTCCTTGATGTGATTGCAGCTCTGGCCTTTTGCGTGCAACTACTTACACCGTGTAAGTACTCACTAGACATGAGACATTCAGAGCTTCTGCAAAGCCCTTCTGACAGTGCAGCCCACTGTGATTTCCTTGAATGCTTCAAGGCTATTTCATTGTTATTTTCTAAACGATGTGATGCTGCTTGGCCATTTGAAGTGGCAAAGTGCTTTCAAGCACAAAAGACTTTATGGTGATTTTGCTTTTGTTTTAACTAAGTTCTTTGAGAAGAAAAGCAGGAAGGAGGCAGCTTTGTGAGGTGAGTAAATGATAGCTAGCCCAGAGGAAATAAGGCTGTACGAACAAACACACGCAGGGTAATAGTCTACTTCAACAGTAGGTTCCCCTGCTAATTTGGAAAGCCATTCCGACTCTGGCTTGATTCCATTTCAACCTCAAGCTGTGAACAAGGAGGGCTTTTAAGCTGTCATTTTGTTAAAGCCAGCTTTTAAACACAAGAGGAAGAGTTATCAATTACCAAAGCAAACAAACCTATAGAAATAAAACTCCTCTCCTTGATATGTAATTCAACACTGACAGCCAATGATACAAGATTTTACTTTCTTTTTTATTTGTTTGGGATTTTATTTTGTTTATTGCAGTTTTGGGGAGGGCTTAATGACCAGACAGCTTGTTTTGGCAGGTGAACGTGTTAAAACACGAGTATGCAGCAGGTGATTTGATTTCAGGTAAAGTCAAAATGGAGATATTGAGTTAACTAACTGTAAAATGTAGTATTACTGGATTTGTATTTATGTTTTTCGGTACTCAAGGGAACCATTTCTGGAGCTAAAATAAGGTGTGATTTTTGTCTTTTTTAGTGGTATTTTCTCCTATCAGGACATTAAATCGTATATAAAGCAGTGTATTTCAACCCAGTGTATGACTTGCTGATGCAGTACAGAAGCCTGGCAGAAAAGTCAACCCCATTTTTAATGAAAAACTTAAAATTGAATGAAGGAAAGTTCTGAATTGTGAACTGATTCTTTAGAATTTTCTCTTAAGATCTAAAAGATGCAACTTGGAATGTAACTTACTCAGAAATAACTGATCATTATTTATTCCATAAGTGTATAGGGCAAGGCCAATAATTACTCCATGATAAGAGAAACCATACCTTCAACTGGTATAATCTACCATCATTCATGAACAGTAGTGGAAGTATGCCACATCAGTTGAGATTCTTGGCCTGTAATTAGCTAAACTAGTAGTAATGAACTGATAACTAAACATGTACAGTAAAAGTATAGCCTAGCCTCTTGTTTTTCAGACAGAACAGTGTTATTTTCTATCTGTTTTCCTGCTTGTAGACTTTTAATGCTTCATTTGAACTTATGCTGAAAACAGGAGTCCAAGCCTGTGTTGTCACTGAAGTGAGTGGAAGCTGTACACCCATGTCTAAGGATAAATAATTCTCTGCGTTTACTTAATAAATGTGTATTACATTTCAGCGTCAACATGTTCAATAGGATATTTTCCCTAGAAAGAAAACGCATGGTGGTAAAACATGGTCAGTATGCGTTCTGAGATGAAATGATGATATATGACTGTCTTTGAATCCCAAGGACACTGCAATATTTTTATAGGACTATCATTTTAATATAAAATCAATTTTTATACAAAATAGTGAACAGTTGTCTCCCTACTTTGGACCTATCAAGGAAGAGGAACATATTAACAAATGCATCCTCTTAATCTAGCACATCTCCCACTAAGATTCATTTTCAGCCATTTTTTTTTCTTATGGGTGCAACCATACAAGACTGTGTTGCATCAGAATTTGAAAGCATGTATAGACGTCTCATTTGCACAGACCAATGTGAAGTAATAAGCATTGGCTCTCTGCCTATTCCTTCTCCATAGTGTGTGTTTCTGAGGGTACCATATGGGAGAAGATGGGAGAGCAATGTTGGGTTTTTATGTGTGTGAATGTGAAAAGCTTAATTTGTTGGTGATGTACTTATTCTTCATAGAATCAGGGAATGGTTTGGTTGGAAGAGACCTTAAAGATCATAGAGTTCTACCCCCTGCCGTGAGCAGGGACACCTTCCACTTGACCAGGTTGCTCAAAGCCCCACAAGCTCTCTGAGCCACCTGCTCCAGGGTCTCACCACCCCCACAGTAAAGAATTTCTTCCTTACAGCTAGTCTGAATCTACCCTCTTTCATTTTAAAACTGTTACTCCTCATCCTGTCCCTACAATCCCCGATACAGAGCGCCCCCCCCATCTTTCCTGTAGCCCCCTTTAAGTACTGGAAGGCCGCTATAAGGCCTCCCCAGATCTTTCTCTTCTCCAGGCTGAACAAACCCAATTCTCAGCCTGTCCTTACAGGGGAGGTGCTCCAGTCCCCTGATCATCTTCATGGTCTCTTCTGGACCTGCTTGAGCAGGTCTACCTCCTTCTTATGCTGGACTCAGTACTGCAGTTGGGGGTCTCAGGAGAGCAGAGTAGAGGGGGAGAATCACCTCCCTTGACCTGCTTTTATTGGAGTTTTTCCTGTAGAAATAATGAGCAAACCGGGAAGAATAAATGAAGCTGTCTTTTGTAATTCTGAACAGGAATACTGAGAACAATAAATCAGTTGCATCTGAGTTAACGAAGCCTGAGTTCCTACAGATTTGAATCTTGCATTCTCTTTACTTCCCTACCTCCTCATCAGTCTCCTGTTGCAATACTCACATGTCTTCCCATTTCCCCAGTCGCACTCTTATTGTCCCCTTGTAAAACCTCTAATCTATCCCCACTCAAGCCCTTCAGATCTGGAAGTCCATCATACTATGGCTGGGTCAGAGCTACATGTGGTCTGACTGGCTGCCTGGTAGACGAGTGCCAAATGTGCAAGCCTGCCTAGGCTAACCAGCCTTTCAGTGCTTCATCAGTGGTGTCCATCTACCTGTCTGAACTTCCCGTATGCACATTTAACAGGGAATAAAAAAAAAAAAAAAAAAAAAAAAAAGTGTATTAAAAAAATATACTGTTGCTTTGAGACCTCTGTCTCACTCAAGTTTGGTAAGGTTAATCAACAGGTTCAGCAATTACTAGCTGTGGTCTGTTAAACAACAGAAAATACCTTGTTTCCCTAAAGAATCCAAACAGATAGAAAATAATACCCAAAAAATGTAAAAATCCCCTTAGTTCAAAACAAAACAAGCAGACTGTTTTCAATCACTGTTCTTGTGGTTTTGGGGGAGGGGGGTGAGAGGTGTTAAAGGTTGTTGTGTGGGTTTTGGTGTTTGGGGGTTTTATTGGTTGTGTGGGGGGAGTTGGAGGGCTTTTTTGGTTTGTTTGTTTTGGGGGATTTTGGTTTGTTGTTTTTTATTTTTTTTACAAACTGAAAATGCTTGCTTACACCGGAGTGTAAGGAAACAGCTCCTGCAAGTGCATTGTCTATTTGCAGATGTATTTGTTTTAGTGGAAAAGTGAGATTTTTTTTTTCAAAAGGGTGGTACAATGAAGCCACTGAGGGGAGACAGAATAGAGCATCACTCTGAGGCAAAGGTGCACAAACTGCTCCAATTGTACTCTCTGGTACCGTTACTGAAGGAGGAGGGTAGGAAGATGGGGCATCAGGGAACTTGATGCAGCAATGATCTCAGGTCAAGGGAGGAGGCAGATCTCTTCACCTCTGAAATTTTAACTTAAAGCTACCAGCAACCAGGTTAATACCAGAGAGGCAGCGTGGAATAACTGTCACAAGCCTGACACATCCTTTTAATTTTGGGTAACTAAGAATATGTTTATAGTGTAACACACAGGAACAAGTCCTGCACATTCCTGAGTGCACAGGTTGAACAGAAGTGTGATCAATGCTAGTCTGCTCCCTCTCCCGATTTGCTGGTGAGCAGGACTCACAATATACTTTGGCTGTCACTTAGGCATGACCTGTGCACACTTGAACTTTAGGTATTGGTCAGCTACTGGGGGAAGAAGGAGATGAGGAGGGAACTCATGGAATTTTAAGTAACCTTGGAGTGTGTCAGGGACCATGAAAGCAGATCTTGAGAGATGTTTCAGTGCTATACCTGAAGTGTGAAATGGGAACACTGAAACAGACTGAAAAAACATCAGCAAGTCAGACAAGTGTGAGAAATGAGTGATACTCATCAAAAAAAACCCCCATGTTATGATGTTGATTACAAAACTAGTCAATTACAGCTACCCTAACTGTGGGGCATGTGATTTAAAAACAAACAAAACCCAACCAAAAAACCCACCCACAAGCAACAAGGCCCTCCATCAGAGCAGTGCCTATTATGACTCTAAGCCACTCTTAGGAGCAGTTTGTAGATGAGAGCTAAGCATGTGTATCACAGGCTGTGTAGCTGCAGGCTTCTCTCTCTCAGCTATTAGTCTGTCTCCTGAGATTTATCTGGAAATTACAACTGCCTCATTGTAGTCAGGAGTTGAAGGATAAATAGTTTCTACAGGTAAAAAGTTACCGGTACAAGCTATCTCCATTGCCACAAAAAAAGGTGACATGGTGATGATCTATCTGTCTGGACTGCATTAAGACAGGAGTGCATAGATGCACTTACAATGTATCTAACTTTAGGTCATATGTACAGTGAGGCAATCTGAAATGGACTTGTAAGATCATATCTGAACTGAAGTATGCCTTCAGTTTTAAGTACTAGTCTAAATCAGAATCTCTTGGGGGTTCAGAGAGTTGAAATACATATTTTGGGGATAAAATCAGGTTTGGATAAACCAATTCTTTTCTGTCTCAAGGTCCTGCTCTGACAAACCCTTCCTCATTTGAAGCAGCTCTGCTCTGAAATGGATCTTTCATCTTCTGGATTTCCCTCTAGTACACGTTAGAGTATAAGCTTAATGTGGTACTGTGTTTTAATTGTCTGCTCAAGCAGACAGTTGAAGTAAAACATTGTACAATGAAATTGCACTGCAGCAGAAATACAAGGTGTGTGGTGATGGGGAATCAACCTCTGAAAGTCTCAATCACTTTGATGTGAAATTGCTTCAGCAGAATGAAATATCTTGGGATGGTGTGGGAAGCAGCAGAGCCAGTGAGGATTGAAGCTTGTGGTGGTGAGCTTTTTGTCCCCTTCCTTCTTCCCTGCCCAAGTAATTCACTGGTGATAGTCAGGGTGCCTTTTTTATTATTATTATTTTTTTTATTTCTCATTTCTGCTTGTATTTTTACCTGCAATTACCTTTTAAAAAGATGTTGCTGACAGCTTCATTATTTTGGTCCCCTAAGCACCTCAGAAGAGCACAGGAAAAAAGTCTTCTGGTGCATACTGACTATTAATAACCTTTGCCAGGTCTGAAGACTAAGCAGTGCAAATAGCTGTCATTTATACCACCAACATATTGTCTTTCCTGGTGGAAATGTGGGATGTGAATGCATGATTGCATTTGACTGCTGGCTGTAACATATACACAGATATAACTTGCGTATCTAAGCAGGATATTAAGCAATCTTGGCAAAAAATCAAAATGAAACAAAAAAGCCTCTTCTTTAAGTAACTCGGAGAATATTAATAATATCTTCAAAAATAAAGGAAAGAAACCTCTCATATTTGCAACACTAACATTCATTTTTTACTGAATCAGTGATAAGTTGTACTGCCCTTCCATCTCACCTTTAGGATAGCAGTAAATCTTGCTTGGCTAGTGAGCCAATATAATCTAAAAATAGCCTGTGTCTGAGTGGGAAATGCATACAGCTCTGTTATTGCAGCCTGCATGTGAGACTTCTGTCAAATGGTATTAGATTCCAAATATTTAGTAATTTCTTAGATGAAAATGTGACTGCTCTCGCTTATATTTGGGGTGTCTTTTTGTGGGGGCAGAAGTAGCCCAAGATTTAATAAAGTAGACTTGGCCCAAGGTACAAGTGTTCTGAGTGATAGGTCAAAGAATCCATTTTGTGCTGAGATGATGCCATTAAGACAATTCACAAATCACACATAGCGCACAAGTATTTCTAGATCCTGCTTGAAATGTAATTGCAAATTCTTCCTGCAATGCTATGAATTTCTTGAAAGAGTCATCCTGTTCTATCTCTCTGTACTATTGATCTGTGTTTCTATCCCTTTGGTCAGATAGAGGGAACTTAAATTGGAGATTGCTAGTAAGGGATTTAACAAAAGAGCTGCTTCAAGATTTCCACCGTGGGTCTTGATAGCATAGAAAAGGAGATTTAACCTAGCAATGTCAGCTGTTATACATCATTGGGTTGGTGTTATCCTTCACTGGAGAGGCAGATGCTAAGCTAGATTTTAGTGAGAAAGGCAGTGTGACTAGCAATTTTATCATGTTTAGCAGGTTACAGTAATCCTACCTACACTGTAGAAAGAGTATTGTCATTAATGGAATGATTGGACTTTTGAGTTAGCTTTTGAATATACTATGTCAATAGAGATTTTTGACTTTTTTTTTGTAGCAAAGCTTCTGGGGTAACATACTTCAGTGACTTCTGTACAGCAGCTGTTTATCTATACGGCATTCCTTTCCTAAATTGCAGCAATATTTGTTTATCAGCATTGTTAAAGAAAAGGTGGATTAACATGGGTATAATACTCCAGAAACACAGCCAAATTATTCCTGTTATTTCTGCATCAGACATCAGTAAGCTGATGGATTTGCATGGTAGTGTGCTGTGCCGTGTAAATCCACTGGATTTTCTCTAGTTCTGGGATCTATGGCTTGGTGCTCCATTGCCCAGAAGGTATGACTCAGGTAAGAGCTGAAGTAATAACTTAACCTGGTGCTGAAGAGGATGTTGTGACCCTGTACTGATTTGTGGAAACACATGGGATGTGTTGTTCTCGCTTCAATTTGTCATGAAAACAAATACTGAAATAATAATTAAAAGAAAAAAGATGGTGAACAAAGTATCATGCAATAACTAGCTCTAAGCATTAAGCTTGTTCAGAGATGGAAAATGCAAGAAGAAAAGAAGTGAAAAAGGCACAAGCCCTTGGATTTTTTAATATATTAGAGGTAGGTTGTTAAAGTACTTGTTTTCTAAGACATGTTGTTTCTGAGTACAGAAGGCATATTACTAATGTATGCTACCGTATCACACCCTACTATAGTGATATACATTACTAATTAGTATTACTAATTAGAAACACAGAAAAATGTATTCTAAGCTAGGTGCTAAGACACTGGGTGATGATGCTTCATAAATTGCATTAAACTTGCAATGTTTCATTGCAAGTATATGCTCAATATTTTTCACTGCTTGAAATGTGGAAGTAGGTCAGTAATATTTCTTCTTACAATATACTGTTAAGGAGTTCCTTCCTCTGACATTGAGAGTATTGTAACTCTGAAAGGACATTGCCAATAAGCAATCTATTTCAGATTGATCTTAGATAATATAAATTCTATCTTCCAAGGTATGGTATAGTTCAGCTTTTCATGTTTTAAGATGCAGATGACCCACTGATGAAGATAGTGGTATATAAACTGGATGTCCTTAATGTAAATGTTACAAAAAAACCCATGCCCACCTTTTTCTCGCCACCTCCAATAGCTGTAGAAACCATAAAAATAATGTCTATTTTCCCTATATGTTGTGTTTGGGGATTGGGACTTGGTTTGGTTGGTTGGTTTTTTTTTTTACATTTTGTTTCGTAACTTTCTTATAATGATGAAAATCCTGAAATCAAAATGGTTCTCCTAGGTTGTCACTGATGTACAGATGATCCAGACCTGCAAAACATTTAAATACAGATTTAAATAAATCTCTATTCAGAAAAGTATTTAACCGTATGCTTAATTTTAAGGGCAAACATAAATTTCATTTAACCCAACCCAACCTTACACATTCTCCACTACCAAACCCATGCTTTTAATTATTGCAGTTATCTTGCAAAGTTCATTCTGCTTGGTGAGTTCGAGACTCTTCCCTGGTTCTCTTCTTTGTAAACATAAGCACATTGTATTCTCTAGGTTTTTAGAATAAGTGCAAACAGATGCCTTTGGATGGGACTGGGTTTACTGGTTATCAAGAACAAAAGTTTTTTCCCAGAGCTATGCCCCTTATGACATAGTGGGTGAGGGGTCCAACCAAATCTGCATGTGTCAATAAGTAGTGGGTAGCTACTAAGCCAGACTACTTCTATGATACCACAGAACTCATTGGACTGGGCCATTAGGAAGTGGAAAAACTCATCTCGTCACTTCATCAGTCTCTTGCCTGTCTCAATTTTGTGAAATTTAGAGCCAATTAGATTAGCTGATTAGCTGATTGAGGGGAAAATATGAACAGACAATTTTCTTCTCCCTCCCTGTCTCTCCTTCCTTTTCTAAAATGGTAAAAAATATGCTGACTGGACTTTTGATCTTGAAAATAAAACACTCACTCTGAGCCTTACACACTCTGAGAGGATAGAGGCTCTTTGGGTTAAAAAGTAAAACATGTAGCATTTAAAAATTCTAGTCCTAGTATGCTAGGGTACAAATCATCTACTCTAGCACCCCTCATTCAAGATGGTTTGTTTCTGATCTTGTCTTCCTAGGTCTTGTCTAGGGAGATGGACCTTACAGAAGCCAGTGCAGGTCATCCTGAACCAAACTCTGAGAAAGGCCAGACAACTCAATTTCTGGAGTCACCTGTTTATCTCCTTTGATTACAGAGATCTGGGAGACTACACTGCATTTGGAAGTCCAGCTTGAGGTAATCAGAGGAGGGACTGTTTCCCTTTTGTGTCTTGGAGGAAATGATAGGCTGTAGAACCACAAATAGGTTTGTATTCTATGTGTATTTTAAATTCCAGAGTTTGTTTTCTGTACATTGTCCCCAGATACTGGTATTTATTTGCTACTTGGAGCTGGGGAAGGAAGGGCAGGCTAGTAAGAACAACTTTGCAGGGCAGCGACTTGGTTACTTTTCCTGATGCTTTACATTCTTAATAGGGACCCATCAGCATTCTTGTTTCCTTTTATCAATTTCATTTGGCCTTGGAAAATAATTGCATGCACAGTAAACTTTGTCTACAATCATGAAATGACCAGTTTGGATCCTGTGGACCAGATCAAGCATATAATGTTCCTACAAAGCCAGTATAAGCATGAGGGTCACCCAGATGAAGAAGAGTCCTGTTGGAGTTATTCACTGACTGCAGCTGTAGAGCTTGCTCCTATTGCTGTAAATCTATAGGATGTAACTGGGAAACGATGTGACTGAAGCCTTCCTATGACTTCATAACCTCTAGCCTGCTTTTCTGGGCCAAGGGAGCCCTTGCCAATATGACTGTGAGCTTTGGGCTGCTCTGCTTTATGGCAGACAGAAAAATTTACCCACAGTGAGCTTAAAAGCACAAATGTAAGAACACCAGTACCTTTGCATTTCTTCCTCTCATGTTGCTCAGCATGTGTCTGGGCAGATCTCAGTGTCATAATAGTGAGCTGATTTGTTTGCACTGTGCCTCTTCCATGATAAAACAGATGATTTGAACCTCCAGGGATCTTAGCCTAGCAGCTTTCACTGAGGGCAAAATCCATGTCCCTTGATTTGCCTGAAAAGGCAAAATTTCTTTCATTGACAGTTAGGGAAGAGGAAAACCTTGTCAGTTTTTCAGATAAAATGAAGCCTTCAAACTATTAGGGAATCGGGGGATTTATGTTTTGTATTTTTATTTTATTTTTCATTTTGCTTTTTTTTCCTTAGGTCATTTGTATAGTACAGAACATTAGCTTTGTATTTTAGCCACTAGGTGGAGAAAGCAAGCCTTCTGTAATTTAATAGCATTTGTAGTATAATGTTATTCTGACCTAAATTCTGTAGATATTTTGGAGCAGAAAAGTTCCTTCTTTCCTGCAGTACTTCAGAAGGTAGAATAGCAATGAAGAGTTGAGAATGACTAGCTGAAACCTTGCTGGAATTAATTTAAGAAAATATGGTAGAAGATCAGTCTTTAAATATAAAAACAAGTATAGTACAGCGAGCCTCAGTAGTCTTCTGAACTGGACTTATGTTCTTCATTGCTTCTGATGCCTGTGTTACCAGGAGTAAGGATTGGGCTGCCACTGCAAAAACATTGTACACAGAGGATGGGCACCTTCTCATAGAGATAGACCACTTGTCATGTCTTCATCAGGACAGAGGGTGGATGTCTACAGATAGCTTGTGATAGTACTCTCCTGTTTGAGAGTGAGATAGGAGTCATTGTTTCAACACGTTTGAGCACATATGCAAAGTTTAACAGACTCAGCTAGGAAGGCTGGAAGACATTCATTTCAGCACATTTCAGTCAGCAGAGGCCTCTGAATGAGGCCCTACCCCAAGCTGGCATGGGTGGAAGTTAACCCTGATTCTCTTGTCTTTCAAAGCAGTGTCTTGGCTATGAATACACACATTAGAAGGGAGATAACTGACCTACATCCACTTGCAAATGAGGTCTGAAGGAATCAGAATGGTTTTGGTTTGTATTTATCAAATGAGATCACTGCAGCATTCTTTTTCTCTATGTATATATGTGTGTATGTGCTGAATTTTATTCAAATAAATAACCCCCAGCCTGTCCTGACACCCCAATCTACTAAAACTGTTTTTTTCAGTATTATGGATACTTCCCTTGGTCTAATTATGAAAGGAATTCAAGTGTCTGTGGAACAGCATGTGCACCTTTTCAGTCTGCATAAATTCCCATTAAAGAGTTTCTGCCACTGAACTTTCTGAAATCCCTCTCTGGGCAGCAGTGTGTTTCTGTGCTTGAGGACTGACAGAATTCTTCTCCAAAGTCAGTGTGAAAACATGATAAATCTGTGTTGTCCCTGTCTATCCTAATCCTATCCTAGTCACACTGCCCAATTTGGGGAATGAGTTAACTGCCTACAGCACCGTCTACTCACAAGGAAGGGATGTTTTAGATGGTTTATATGCTTGCAACCCATTCTTTTTATGCCTGTTTTGTCATAATAAGCTAGTATCATTGTCTGCATTGTCTTCTGCAGATAATAACCGTGGTCAACTGTCTTCCTAAACTGTAGTCATGACAGCACATTGCACCTTAAATCATGAAGATATACTTAAATTTGCTGGACTAGAATCAGCACTGGCTAGAATCGGTTTCTAATGAGTAGCCCTGTCACATGTGGTAAAATGCTGCATAGAAGTGGTCCAAAAGAGAATGCATGAATGATGCATCTTGATCAGTAAAGTAGCAGTTGGAATTATTTTTCCAAGTCATTTACAGTCTTTCCATCTATTTTGATGTTGCACTCCAGTTAAAATGAGATAACTTTCCTGTCTAAGATACAGCTTGAGTATTTTGCAGCATGCAGTGTGTGATGAATTCCCGCAGGTGAAAGTTGACTAGTTGTGCTGTTTATAAACACCTTTTGGGCTAAGAAAGGGTCCTCTTTAAATGCCATCAGTTTCACTGGTCAATGAAGTTATTTGCTGGTTTCCATCCCAATTAAATCCTTCTGCTACAGAGTTAGATATTAACATTTAAAACCATAAGGATCTTACTCTGAGATGTTCATTCATGTAGCTCATCAAATGATGTCTGAAAACTGTTTAGCTTCATTTTTCATTCATGGTCACTATGAAATGACTCATTGAGTTTGGTATTTGAGGATTTCATGTTACTTTTTTTTTTTTTTTTTTTGTCACGGTTAAAGCTGAGTTCCACTTTTCTTTTTTAGATAACCTGCCCATGTCTGATCCTTGGTAGTCTGTCTGGCTTTCACATATTTTCTTATAAAGCAGAAAAAAAAAATCACAAACTACTACTATTTAAATCAGTTTAAACTCTTTAAATCAAGTCAGATTAGCTTTTTCTGAAATTATTTTTCACTTTCAACAATAGGAAATACTGTACTGCTAGATCATAAGCCTCATCACTAGATTAGAGTTGTAATAAGTCATTTTCTTGACTTCATGATTCAGAACATACATGGATTCTGTAAACTAGGTTTTCCATCAACTCAAGAGTTTGTATATGTACTGCTGGACCAACTGCTAACCAGACCCCTGAGGAATTTTGATTTGTGACTTGCTGACTTGCTCTGAGCCTCACTCATCGAGGAACTGCAGTATGTATGAAACACTATGCAGAAAGAAAAGGAATGTTGAAGCCTAACATAAAGAGTAAAACCAGAATGTGTCTGAGCCAAGGCTACTACTTTGTCCTCATGGTTATCTCAGTTCTAAAAGGAATTACAGAGTGCGTGTGATTTTTAGAGAGAAATCTTGACTTTTCCATATCTCTCAGAATACCTGTAGTAAGCAAGCTGAACACACATGCTGCCATGAATAGGATCCGATAAGGCCCCTGTTGAAGGGCAATGTGACGAGTCCCTACAAGCTTTAAAACACGACAAATGGGCATATAAATGCTGGTCAGAATTATGTGGATTCGTGTCAAGTTTCCCACAACAGCTACTATGTTATACAGGCAAACACATATGTTGCAAAGGCATGTGGAGGAATCAACAGTCTTGAGACAGTGAGTGTACACATAGGAAAAATGATCTAGGAAGATTAAGGCTGTTTGATCAGAAGAGTTAAAGGATACAATATAGAAACCTTCAGATATATAAAAAAGTGCTATAGGAAGGAAAGAGTCTGCTTTGCTTTCCATCTCAGTGACAGATAAGACAAGTGGTGGGCTTAGTTTTCTGTGAGTGATTTCTTTTCCAACAGGGGAGCTAACTTTAACAGTTGGTGAGCACTGGTACAGGCTAGGGGGAATATTTTTTGAGTACAGGCTAAAGAATTGTTTAGTGGGAATGATTTAGACTAAATATTAGGTGTTCTGTCAATTTACTAGTCTTTGAACTCTGCAGCTGTAGAAATTTCGAATAAATAACCAAAGAATACTTAGATCTATTAAGTGTAGTTCAGCTGATAATAGCACGCTAAATGTTGTATCTCTCAGAAGACTTCTACAAAACCACAATTCAGGCACATTCCGCTCATGACTATCCAGATTCAGATTTTTGGAGAACACGTTATATATATATATATATATATAAGAAAACCAGGGGAGGAGTTAAAGGAGATATGGAACATGAGATGAACAGAAAGATGAGCTAAGAAAGTGATCTTTGAATTGATAAGAGTAGGGCAAGGTTGTATTTATCTACTATTGCAAAGTGGGAGATAAGAGAAACTTGGCTAGCATTTTAAGTAGGTGATCAGAATAGGGACTGCCACATCTTAGGTTCTGCAGAGAGAAACTAATTATTGGTCGTCCTTTTCAAAATGAGGTTCAAACGGATGTACTTTGAATATTAATAGGCACGTGCCCAATTTTAAATGTCTGCATTTTCAGTTCAGTCTTTGGTAGTTGTCCATTTAAAAGGAGGAAATCAAAACAAAATCCAGGCTGTTGGCTAATAGTGTTAAAGGTTTCTACCTCAGTTGTGTTTGTAGTGGAAAGCATTCCAGCTAAATCCATATCATTGTGTGGGAAATAGCAGCCAATTCGCTTGTCTAGATTACAAGTGTAGCTTTGTATTTCCACACGATTGCAGGCTACCCTGGACAATCGGGCAGTGTTTCAGACTGGCTGGCAGTAGGCAGTCAGAATTCAGATTTTTAAGCCTGCTTTCTTTCTTTATCCAGACTGGTTACTTTTTTCAAGCCCTTTTGGGGGCTCTTTCCCAACAGGGCAATGTTATGCAAGATTGAGCAGAAATAAACTTCGACACTGGCAATGCTGTCATCACCTGGATTCAGCAGAATCTCAGGGGAAATGGCCTGGTAATGGAAGTCTGTGCACCAAAATCGGTTTCAATTTAAAAAACAGCGGCATACTTCTCATTTATTTAGAGACATGGCATGGCATCCAAGATTATTAAGAGAGCCTTACACAGGCCAGATAGATTAAATTATCCTTGCAAGCATTTCCTATTCTGCATGCATCGTCAGGGTGAACTAGGGTAGAGGGCTGTATGTTTTGTACTACTGCAGTAACTGGGGCAGCGCCAGTGCAGAGCTGGCTAGACGTTATGTTCCTGACAGGTGGGTGTAAAATTTTAGCTGTGGTGAATTTGTTTCAGATTTTGCCTCTATCTTCACTGAGACTAAGGCTTACCTTTAAGGAGAGATTAATATCTTAGATGAAATATCTTCTCACAACCAACAGCTGCCACAGGTCTTGCCATGCAGCAGTTGACAGTAGTTTATAGTTCTAATTCACAAGACCCTTCATTCTGAGGGATTTTTTTTCCCCAACTTTGAGCCCTGTAAAGTGTTCTACCTCAATATTGAAGCTGACTTTAGTGATGGAATTGTTTAATTTAAGGAGGGGGTGTAAATTAATTAAAAACCCTATGTCAGAAGATTTTATGTCACACCTTTCCCTTCTGGTGCCTTTCCCTTCCATAATTAGCTGAACTTAGAGGGCCATGGGAAAAGGATATTTCTCATTCCTTCAACTGACTAGTCGAAAGACTGACATTCTGACTGGGTGACAGAGATTAAGTCAGTGCAGACCATGAAGATCTGGTTTAGCCCTAGGTGAAAAGGGGATCTGGAACTGAGCTATACAAAAGATAGATATTGGAGGTTACTAGGAGATCATGTTTGTGGTATGTAGTTCATACCTATGCACCAAAGAATGGCTTAGTGTCCATGAAGTTCAAGGCAAACTGAAAACGCATCGCAAATAGCACTTTCACTTCTCCCTTTGGCTACCTTTTCATTTCAGTATTCAATGGGATATTTCCTAGAGTTAGAGCAAGTAGTGAGTTGACCAGTCATACGTCAGTGGTCCAGACTGGTTTATGCATGTGCCTTAAGATACATGGATACACTAGCATGTTTTTTAGGAGTAACTCTAATGTACAGGCATTAGGCAATCTGTCTTAAAAAAACCCAAAAAAACAACAACAAC
The DNA here is from genome assembly GCF_003259725.1 of Athene cunicularia. Classification (NCBI taxonomy): domain Eukaryota; kingdom Metazoa; phylum Chordata; class Aves; order Strigiformes; family Strigidae; genus Athene; species Athene cunicularia. The sequence goes on along the minus strand of NW_020799095.1, from coordinate 9,225,845 downwards.
AAAAAAGGTAGCAAGAATCATTTAAAAATGAGGCATTACTTCTTTAAACAATGTATTTTATTAAACCGGGTTTTGACCTTTGCTAGTGTTTGCTCTGGAGTGTCAAAGCACTTGCTAGCACTTGACTTCCACCACCTCCCAAAAGTGTATGCTGCACCTTATATGCTGTTATCAAGATGCTGTTAGCAAAATAGAAATGCAAACCACAGAAACAATTTTTATAAACACCATAGTTACATCAAGATTCATGCTTTCTGGTAAACATATAGTTTGAAGCATAGAAGAGTTTGTGTGTCTAAACTACTGTGGACTCCTAGCACAAACATCTAAAAGACACAGAAGAGAGTCAGTGTAGGGCTGTTTTGAGCATGTTTATGTAAGAGCACTGTACAAAAACCTTTTTTGTCAATATACAAATAATTTTCAGTATACATTTAGGAATATAGGGCTAGGAGGGACTTTAGAGAGAGTGTGTGTGTGTGTGTATATAAGAAATTCCTCCGCCCTGATGCAGGATGAGTATGCCTAGCAGCCCTTCTTGGAGCTATCTTTAGGAAAAAAAAAAAAAAAAAAAAAAAAAAAAAAAAAAAGTAATGGAAGAGATTTCTTAATCATTCCTTTTCCTAAATAATATGTTGCAATTCTTGATTACACTCAGAAGCTCAGAATTTTTCTTTGGCTACCCACAGTAGTGTTTGATTTTTCTCCCTTTTATATACTGGATGACTGTTGTAATGTGTATTTTCAACATCCTCTTATTCTCCTCTTTCCCAAGAAGGCTTCTTCACCAGATCCATCTGCTTTTCTTCATTGCTTAGCTTTGTAGCACTCATACCATTCTCGCTGATATTTTCTGCCCCTCTCCTATTTGTTATGCCCAAAACTGAATATAGCGTGCCAGACAAATTTCACCAGCACTACATAGAGTGCACCAGAAGAAGTGCTGCCATGTTCTAGATTCAAAATATATTTATGACCTAACTATAATGTCCCAGCTTCTCTTTTGCTGTAGAACAGCTTATGTATTTTATCCCACTTCTTACACTTGATCTATCCTTTCAGGATGTCATACTTTATGTTTGTTTTTTATTTACTTGTGTTATTTCAACCGTATTCCATTTTCAGCACTATGATGAATCTTACCCTTTGCAGGGTTGTTTGTCTGTGTTGTTAGCATTCCTGAATACATAAGCATATTCTCTCATACTTCATCCAGGTCATCAAGAAAACACTGAGTCGAATCAGGCCTAGAATATTTCCCTTTAATAAATAACCAATGTGGAAACCAAAGCAATCACCCACCTATGATAATTTAATCTATACTTTATTTCATAGATTGCTGATGGAAATGCTATGTTAAAATCAACATATATTGCATCTACTGGGTTTTAACCATCACTTCCCACCCCAGCTCCAAAACAGTTACTGTAGCATAAGAGAAAATTTGGGTGGTAGGACGTATTTTAACTGGACAAGTCTAGGTCCTCTAAATAGTTATACATCACTTAAGAGTATTTTTTTCTCTAATAGAGTTCTACAGTCTCAAGAAAAAGTCATTGCTACTTTTTCAAGGTGACTTGTGATTCAAAAGTTTGTCTTCAGTGAGTTTTATAAATTACATTTCTTTCATAAGCATGTTTCACTGGACTTCTAACTTCAGGAGCTTGTAACTAGTGGTTGAAATAACCCATGAGGATTTTGCCCTAGTTCACGATATTTTGTTTTCTCGGACCCAGATTTGGCAGAGTGTTACAATGCAAATGCCTTATATTAATGTCTTGAGAGTGATAAGTTAGAGAGGTGCAGGCTGCCAATAGTCAGACTAACTGTGTTAGTCTGTAAATCCCCTAACGGTAGGTACTTGGCTGTGCCACTGGGTCCATTGCAGATTCACGTTCCAGGAACACTTCAAAGTGTTTTTTCCAGAATGAATCTATATTTAGTCATGTTGTCTTAAGCAGTTGGTACTGAAAACCCAAAATAACACCAGTGTTAGAATACAAAAGATTTATATTGTTATTTATGAACTAGTATAATCCACAAGCTGTTGTTTACAGTGAGATTCCATAGAGTAGGAAAAGTGACATGTTTCTTTGGGTAAAGCAGCATACCACTGGTGATAAAAGTTTCAGGCATTACCAGTACCCTCTGCCCACCCCTAAATACTAGACATGTCTACCCTTCCTTTTTGCCAGAGCAATTTCTACCGCTAGTTTTAGTATTTCATTAGTGCTTAAGAATACACTCCATCAAATGCAGCTCAAGATGGAGATCAAATGTCTTAGAATGCATCAATGTAGCTACTTCTGCCCTCATCTGGGAATCAAAGGGGGCTAGCTGAGTTTATTGTAATCTTATTTCTACTGCCCATGCATTCGTTCTGCAGGTGTGTTCCTAATGTTATTTTGGCTGTCCATGCATTCCTCCTATGGTTGTGTTCCTCTGAAATAAAAGTCCATAAATGCAGAGGAGGATGCCACTGACCTTCCCGGAGAGGTCAGGCAGGCTGTTGTAAGTTTGTGTTGCATTTTGATTTCTACCCTGCTATCCATTCATGCAGAATGCTTTTGCATTTGCTTTACCTTTGTTAGCTTTATTAGCAGTTTCTTTTTGCTGCAAATAATAAATTCACAAGCCAGTAATGGAATTTTCCAAACCCATTGCACAATCTTTGATAATAATTAGGAGGAAGCAAAGGTGACTTCTCTCATTTTCAGTTGTTGTGATGTACAAACTCATCACGTGTGTCAAATAAATACAGTGGGATCTGTTGTCACAATACAATGGTGGATATATTTCCTTTTTCTAACAAAGTTCACATGCATGTTTTGACTGGGTTTTAACTCTCAGGTTATTTTCCTCACCGTCAAATGTTGTGTTTTAATATTTTGGAGAGGGAGCAGGGAGAAAGAAATATTCATAGTCTCTCACTCGCACTAAGAACACTCAGGAAATCAACTTCAGCAAGCTTTTCAATGAAAGGCTATTTTATTTACATGGCAAATAAATATGTACTGAGTAGACAGTATGCATAAGTTCTATCCATCTTCACTCCCAGAGTACGTAAATACTTTAGAAGTATGTCTTTTTGAAACCAGTTCAGTTTGGGAACATCAAAGTGCATGTACACTGCTCAACAAAAGGGGACCAGATGATGCTCAAGCACTGGATCCTGGACTGTCATTATTAGCACCTTCCCTGCAACCCTCCCCACCCCAGATCTATTCTGCACCACAAATTTGGCTGTCTAAGCCACTGCATGGGTACAACTCTGTGAAAGAGCACACTCAAGGGACTGCCCCCAGAAAGCTCAATGGATAAGTGGTGTTCCACGGGGCTCGGTGTTGCGACCATTTTGTTTAACATCTTTATTGATGATCTTGATAAGAACATAGAGTGTATCATCAGTAAGTTTGCAGATGATACCAAGTTAAGCAGGAGTGTTGATCTGCTTGAGGATAGGGAAGCTCTACAGAGAGACTTGGATAGATTTGATCAGTGGGCCAACATTAACGGGATGAGCTTCAACAAGGCCAAGTGCCAGGTCCTGCACTTGGCCCACAAGAACCCCATACATTGCTACAGGCTTGGGGAGGTGTGGCTGGAGAGCTGTCTGGAAGAAAAGGATCTGGGGGTTCTAATTGACAGCTGAACATGAGCTGGCAGTGTGCCCAGGTGACCAAGAAAGCCAACGGCATCCTGGCTTGTATTAAAAATAGTGTGACCAGAAAAAGTAGGAAGGTGACAGTCTCCCTGTACTCTGCACTGGTGAGGCCACACCTTGAGTATTGTGTCCAGTTTGGGGCACCTCAACACGAGAGATAGTGAGATGCTGGAGTGAGCAGAGAGGAGGGCAAAGAAGCTGGTGAAGGGCCTGGAGAACAAATCCTATGAAGAGAGACTGAAGGAGCTGGGATTGTTTAGTTTGAGGAAGAGAAGGCTGAGGAGAGACCTCATCACTACAACTACCTGGAAGGACATTGTAGAGAGGTTGGTGCTGGTCTCTTCTCACAGGTAATTAGTGACAGAACAAGAGGGAATGGCTTTAAACGGCAACAGGGGAGGTTTAGGCTGGACATTAGGAAAAAATTTTTCACAGGAAGAGTGGTCAGACAGTGGAATAGGCTGCCCAGGGAGGTGGTGGAGTCACCATCCCTGGATGTGTTTAAGGTTTAGATGAGATGTTGGGGGATATGGTGTAGGGGAGAACTTTGTAGAGTAGGGCTGATGGTTGGACTCAGTGATCCCAAGGGTCTTTTCCAACCTGAATGATTCTGTAATAAGGTTCCACAGGTCCGGCCGTGTTTTCCTACATAATCTGTCAACATGATCCCAGCAGACTTTACCCCTTCAAGCATCCTCATAATGTGCTCATGTAACACACAACTTCAGCTTCATGCGACAAACTCTAATAGCTTGCAGCACAATCACTAATCACATTGATCAGTCTGAAGAGTCTGAAATAAAAACAACTGAATGTTATAGCTTAGGGCCATGGAGGCACCAGAGGGGACTTGGGAAGAAACACTGGAGTTTGCACATAAGCAGTTTGCCATGGTGAGACTCCCTAAAGCAGGATGGCTGAGCTCCACTTTTCAGGTGTAAGGAATAGTCCCTGGATCTTCTTATTTTATTTCTAATTTTAATGTTGATTGTTGTTTTTTGTTTTATGTTTTGGGTTTATTTTTAATTTAACAACCTATGCACAGTCATGGATGTATTCTCTTAATTATGATTTTATCATGCACTAAGAAATCTAGGTTGAGAAGCAACCTTTTATCTGCTGACACGCTACTGAAAATATATCCCTTCCTGGTAAGGGGAGTCTTGTGCATGATTTCCTGTAGGCACAGGATTGAGATGCAGGAGGTGTAGATACAGCCCTTGGCTCTACCATGTTTTCTGTGTGTTTCTGAACTTATGCTCAGTCAACACTCAGTTATCTGTGGGTGCTTCAACCAGTTTTGAGGTTTAATCATACCATGAAAGCAGAGATACTTGAGCTTTCCCCTTACCAAGCCAGCACTGGGCCGCCCAGACTTATTAGTTTAGGACCAATGCCAGAAAGAGACAGCTGTACTGCCTTCCCAGCCAGCTCGGTTCTGTGAGCAGTTAGCCACATTGTGTCTGCAGAACACAAACTAATAGCCCTAAAGACCCAGGCTCATTTTGTGGAGTCATCAGGAAGGCTTCAGTACTGCATTCCAATTTCCCACAAGGACTGGGACTGCACAGAGGCAGTTCAAAGCCAGCCAGGCTTATTAAGTGCCACCTGAACATCTCTATACCACGCAGGATGTTCCAAGAAGGTTTATTAGCTTGGGTTCAGTGCCAGTCTAATAAATTCACTCATCGTCTTGTCAGCGTGTCTGCTTGTATTGTGGCTAGAGCAAGCACCTTATTCAGCAAGAACTTTTTGAACTCAGTGTGAAGTTTCTGGTGAAAAAGGTATCAAATTTACCCTATGGTGTCTCTGCGCTTCAGATCCCAGCTTTCTGTTTTCTTTTCCTATACTATGTGTGTGCACTGCAATGGGACGCAGTAAGCTTTTAAATGGGATTTATCCTGCAAAGTTGCTTGTAGATTGAGAAATCACCCAAGTGGTATGGTGGAATAGAGCAAGTTACCAAGAGGCTGCATTACCTCTTGCTTCTTTGGTGGAAGCTCAGGGAATTTACACAGCATTACCTAATCTGTGACAACAGCTTTAGAGAATATTTCTACTCTCTGAGATAGCTTGCTGCTGTTGTGTTAAAGGATAAGCCACCACAGATTGCCTACTATTTAGATCATACAGAGGGGCACTTCTCATGGAGTAGCTCATAATCTCTCAACTCATACACCAGGTTCTTAGGTTATGGCTAAAAAAAACAAGGATAAACTTCTTTTCTATGAAATGAGGGGAAGTGGCAATTTTTTGTATGATTGTTGACAGAACATCTTAGGAATTTTATAAGGAAATGATCATTACATCTATCTGAATTTTTTGAATGCTTAGTGAGAAGAGAAAGAACATAATGACTTCTCTCAAATGTTTGTCTGTTTATTTTCCTAATGCTTCCTAATTATATTTAGATCAGTGATATTCTGCAAAGAATGTCTTGCAAAAAAGTTAAGGGAAAAGTCTACAATGGAAGTTAATGAAATTATATTAAAGAACTCCCAGACTTGACAAGAGACTATCAAAGTAGTATTCCCTTTGCACTTTCAGGAATTGATTGAAATTAGCAGACCAGCTGCCCTACCCCAAACCTTTATATGTTTATACTTATAGGAAGAAAGAGAACGTGTTATTCAGCTAAGAATAAATGTCAGTTACAAGCTATGCAGCTGATTCAAAACCTAGTAGAAAGCTGTGAAAATTGGGAATTTTGGCTCAGGTTCTCGAAGCCTGAAAGCTTCACTCATTGACTCTGGAACAAAAGCAAGTAGAACTCTATACATTATTACACTGTATAGATTGTCATGGCTCATTCCAACAGATATAAATACATAATAAACAAACATACTTATAATAATATGAGCAAATGATGAAGAGAAAGCAACTCATTCAGATCTATGGGCAGGTGAGATTTATTTGTAGAAGATATTTGATCGACTTCCAGGTGGGTCCACAGGAAGAATTATAGCTCTGTGATGAAACACATGTATCCTGAAAGCATTATAAACACACTGGTATAGCTCTGAATCCACAATAATTATCTCTGTCTTTCAGCAAGCTGCACTGGTGTCATGACACTGCTTCCAATTCCTGAGTTAGCTGATTAGCGCTATGGCAGTGCATTTAGACAATGTAGACATGTCCTAAGAGGATCATCTGCTGTGCTCCTCCATGGTGCTTGTTTAGGTTCTGCAGTAGGAACCACAGCAAAAATAGTCACAACCTGAAGCCTACACTTAACATTTTAAAATCAATTTTAAATAATTTTTTTTTGTTTTACTTAAATTTCTAAAGATAGTTTGAGTGCTTGGAATGGGATCTGTGCTCTTAGCTGAGGCTAAGGAAATCCACTCCTAGAAAACTAATTGTATGCCTTGAAATGTTTGATGCTCAGTAAAGCAGGGCCTGTTAAGCAAGACTCTGTTTGTTTTCCCAGGGAGAAAAAAAAAAAAAAAAAAAAAAAAAAAAAAAAAAGATAAATTTGTCTATCCCTTTAACTTGACGGATTTAATCTAGGAAGAAATATTTTGTTGAGTTCAACACTAAGAAACCTGAAGTGCTCAGTCTTGTTATCATTTACTCATCCAATAAATGAATACAAATCAGAACTATTTAGATTGTTAGAGGAATTAATATTTTTCTGGTTTACCCAGGCTGAACAACTTTGATTTCATTTGTCTGTGCTTAATAAACTGAAAAAAATGGGTCCAAATATCATCTGCAAAGTGAAAAGAGTGGAGAGTAGAGCAGAGGTTGAGGCCAAAACAGAGAGGGAGGAGAGAAAGGAAATACAGTGATCTCTGATATATTCCATAGGTGAAAGTGTGAATGGAATGGAGGGTTGTGGGGTGTTGAGCCAGTGCTTCTTCTCATCTATGGAAGTCCTTCCATTGACTTAAATAGATACTGAACGAGGCCCTACCAGAATGAGTTTGTGCCTCTGTAAAAACGTCTGAAGCCAAAACAAAAATAATTACAGTACTGAATGGATTGCATTGGCTGACTTCTTTAGTGTCTAATGTTCTTTGGCAATGCTTCATCCCGATTATTCCATCTGGAGATAATTGTGTGATATCATCCATAAAATTAAAACATAAATCAATCCAACTAGTGATCAGCCCCATGAGCTGCTGTTTAAAAACACACATGGAAATCTAGCGCTCCCTGCCTTTTTAGTAGGATGTGCAAAAAACCCATGAAGTGTCAGGACAAAATAAAATCATAAGCTAGTAGTAGAAACCTACAAATCTTTCATGAACTGTAACAGTGCTGTCAACACAATACATGGAAAATAATAAAGGAACTCTTTGTTTTTGCTTGTAATTTAAATAAACTTTTAACAATGGGTATTTGAACTTTTAAAACTTCCCATATTTCTTGGAATAATGGCTTCAGCTTTGTATCACTGCAGTGCAACAGTAAACTCCTGACTTAAAGCAAGTAATCAATTAGCATCTGAGAAAAGACATTCCTAATGGAAGAATAATTTCCTTCCATAGGGCTGGTAAAGTAGCACGCTTATACTAATAAAGTCCTTATGCTCACTTTCTGCCAGGAAGGCCATTATATTACTTTATGTGATATGAACTTTTAACAGGTAGTCTTTGAACTAGGAAGAACTAATTCAACTTTTATCTTGCATTGTCTTGAGAAAAGATTATTAGCAACAAAGATTAACACCTATTCATTTTGGCTGTTAGCAATTGACTTTTGTAAGCATAGATTCAAGGGTTAACCTAGGTCATATTAGAAAAGGCCATTTACGAGATTAATTTATGCTTTATTTTTCCTGTCTCATTTTGAAAGTTTTAGGAAATGTTACAAATGGAATCACTCCAACAGTCTTCTCATCTCTAAAATAACTGTAGTATTTTAAACACAATATGACATGAAAATTTGCATGATATGAAAATGTAAGTATCTTTTCTTGGTATTATGCACACAAATTCTTATGAAAAGCACACTTAGTTCTCTTGCTTTCCCTATGGTAACAACTCTCAATCACATGAATCTTTACAGAAAGCAAACAGAAGAACATTATGAATGAAATAGTTCTCCTCAAACGTTCAACTGAATCTTCATAGTAAGTTGTACATGCAGTGCTTGATCAGATATGTTTACTGCAAGCCAGATGTGAATACCTTGGTTCCCTCTGAATGGAAACCTATTACGAGAGAAAAAAAAATTTGCTCGAAGGTTCTTTGAAGGTAGATAAGGGGTAAGATATTACTAATCTTGACTAAGAATTGTACAGTTTTACATCTTATCCATAACAACAATGTATTATAAATAAAATAGAAAATATCCACATAAATATTAAAATCCACTATGCATTTTTCTGAGGTCAATTTTTAATGCTCTAAATCTTGTTTTATCTAGATATTAGTCTAACACTAATGCTTTGTCAGTAGATACCAGTGTACAGAGCTTCTAGGAAAGCTAGAATGAAATACGCTATAGTGTTTCCTCAGAAAATATTTTTGTCATAACTAGAATGTGCTGTTCTTGGGTTTTTCCTTAAAAAGAGATTGAATTAGAAATCACATTTAATACATTTCATATTATGCATATTTGGTATAAGTATCTATTTTTGTTGTCACAGACTTTACATACATGTGTACTCAGTGTATTTATATACTGCCTTTTTACTTTATATATATACTTTATTTGATTAAAAATTTGATAGGATACTTATCTAAAGAAAAATTGCAGATGATAGAATCATTTCATCTGGAAAAGAGAATAAAGAATAGAACTTGATTCTTAAGTGATCCTGAAAGTCCTACAAGATACCCTGTTTAATGTGGTAGAGGAAAAACTAGAACAAATGTGTCTTACTGCTTCTAGTGAAAGCTTTAGATACTTCTTTACTGGTCTTCTCTGACTACCTTATGATTGGAATTGAAAGACTGATCTTTCCTTTAAAGGAAAGTGAAAGGTGGGAGGGAAACTGAGTCTGTCAATCCCAGAATAGATTTCCATAAAAACAGATGAGGGGCTCCGAGAATTGTAGCTGGAGAAACAGCAAGAAACAGCACCATCAGCTCAAATGTGTTTGAAATTCATTTGATGTTTGCAGTTTTGATTCTAAGTCACTATCTGTCAATATTTCAACCATGTCCATCACTTTGGCAGCATATTGTGTGCATTGGGAGTTTGTTAATACAGGATTGAGAGTATGCACAGCATTCAGTTCAATGGGTAACTGCAGAAGAAAAGCTTGTGTTCTCTTAATACTCATATAGTGACTCAGGATTAGAAGACGTCGCAGTTTCCTTGAACTTAGAACTGGCAAAATTCATTATTACAGCAAGAGAGAAAGAAAAGTATTTGACATGTGATGACATCTACTTTTAGAGTTATTAGACCATACTCTGAGGAAAGAAAACAAAATAGGAGGGACAGTATCTCAGCATTTTGCCATGTGTCTTCAACACATAACTCATTTTTCATTTCAAACTTGGCTCAGGTAGATTCTGAAATATGGAGACAAATTCAATTGCTACATGCAATAATGAAGTTAAAATTTCTAGAGGCTATAATGTCACATGTGTAACTAACTAGCTGCAGTGCAGATTTACCAACCTATACCTTTGAGACTTGGGAGAAGGTAGCTGATGTATATGACTTCATTTCATTAGATGTCTGGGCTGATGACTCATTTAGAAACATAGGAAAATTAAGACAGACAAGTAGTGCTGTGCACTTCATCCTCCTATGAATGCCAGCTTCCCCCTATAGAACATTACTTCTTGAAGTTTTGACCAGTTTTAATGTCCTGGCTAGTAAACCCACCATAATTTCCTGCAGGGAACTTCTCCACAGTTGTTCTCTTTAAAACCACTGCCTCACGCTCAGCCAGAACATCACTTTGTTTAGTTTCATTCCCATTTGTTTACTAGCTATAACTCCTTGTTGCTACTTAACCAGTTCTTTTTCCTATGTTTCTAGTTATCGAATATTTATAGACTATCATCCAGTCTACCATGTCTCAGCCTACCCTGGTAGGTAGGTAGTAAGGTAGGATACAGCTCAGCACAAGTTTAAAGCTCCTACCAAATTCATTCAGCCCTGTATTTTGATAATGGTTTCACTGTAGTGATAAAGTGCTTGATCCTAACCTAGTAGGATAACTTGATGTCTATGGGCATGGAGTGTGACTCATACCTAGGAACTTTTACTACATTACTTTGTGCTTTCTGCAACTTATATTGTTATGGCCTTTGTTAATGCTGTTGCTCACTTGAATTAGAGTGAAGGGAAGTAGTCAGAAAAATACAGCTTTGTGCTCTCCTTCTGTAACATGCAATTAAATTCTGTTAGTTGGCCACAGGTTTATGCTTTATATTTAGCTATCTGTGACTTGCATTAGAGTAGATGAAAACACCCCATTAACAGTGGGAGGCATTCTATCTGGAGCTGTAGACGCATCTCAGAAGGGATCACACTTGCCTTAGATGGTCTCTGACATAAATGGAAAAGGAGTGGGGAGAGAAAAGGGAAAAAAAGCCAGTGAGGAAACAACTTGCCTGATGTTCATGGGCTTTTTAGTTATATTGAGTTAAAATATATATCATAGAATCATAGAATGGTTTGGGTTGGAAGGGACCTTAAAGACCACCTAGTTCTAACCCCCCTGCCATGGGCAGTGACACCTTCCACTAGCCCAGGTTGCTCAAAGCCCCGTCCAACCTGGCCTGAACACTGCCAGGGAGGGGGCAGCCACAGCTTCTCTGGGAAACCTGTGCCAGGGTCTCACCACCCTCACAGGGAAGAATTTCTTCCTTATGTCTAGTCTAAATCTAGATATAAATCTTTCAGTTTAAAACCATTATCCCTTGTCCTATCACTACACTCCCTGATAAAGAGTCCTTTCTCCTCTTTCCTTATTTTGCCAAGTGTGTATATGCTTTTTACTGCATGTCATTTTTATGGAAGTAGAAAATTAGTTTTGTAGTAAAAAAAAAAAAAAAAAAAAAAAAAAAAGAAACAAACCAGGAAGGATATTAAGTTTCTAGTGAATTTAACTGTGCTGCATAATTGGATGAAATCTATCCATTCCTCTCATGGATAAACCCCATTGTGGGGTGAATAAAGCCTATTTCTCCTCAATGTTATCTCTGCCAAATTCTTGAAAGTGAGCCTCCTTTTGGGGAATGGAGACAGCAGAAGTGCTGACACCACAGCTTCCTCCTTGCATTCTCTATGTTCAGATGGAAATAACATTCCCTACTCTTAATAGCCCATTTCTTACTATGCAGTACAACAAAGTAAGCTGGGCAATTTGCTTACTGAATTTCAGTGTGTACGTTTGTAAAAGTTTGAATAATCAGCGGGATCCTAGCCTAAAAACATCTGATTTTCTCAGTAGTTCAACACTGCCTGTCCTTTCGTCGTTTTACAAATATACTTTAATTGAAACAGGCCACACCAGGGTGTGCATTAATGGGCTGCTGTTGTACTGCTTGGGTGGTATAAGGTAATTGGTCTCTGGTCCAGTGCTTCACAATGCTCCGAAGGCATGTGCCAATGGTCTGTTAATGCACACCCTGTTGTGACACTGCTTAATTAAAATCTTAGGATATCAAAAGCAGAAAGGTCTAATGAAGAAGTTTCTTTCAAGCTGGTAAATACAACTGTATGACATATTAACCAGTGTAATGTATGCTGGCTGGTTCTGGCCTGCAGAATGCTTAGTTAAATCAATGAATAAAAAAGGAGTGAGTACTGGGGGATGTATCCACTACTACTGAAGTGTGCAATACAATAACCAGACTTGTGCAGTCAGGTCCAAATTATTTTGTGCTTTTTATATGGATCTGTTTCCTGCCTGATGAATTTGAGCTTTACACTATCAAATGATAGTCAACTGCATTATGAGGTATTTTCTAATATTTTGCAGTAGATGGATTTTAAATGAAAAGACTAACTCAAACTTGATTGTGCTATACAACCCAGACCATACATGCCACACTCAACTGTATCAATACAAGTATTAGTCTTGTTAATCCCTCTGTTTCCTTAGGAAGTCTGTATCTTTTAGAATCACTCTCTAGGTACAGATTCCTGTCCATCTCCTCCTTTGTACATTCAGTCACACAGTCTGTTTGTCCAAAGTCCAAGGCAACATTAAACCCTGCAGGGACAGACTTCACAAATGGAGCATGCAACATACAGAACAACTCTGGAGCCCCAGACATAGGCTTTAAAATGTCTTGAATATTAACTTCATATAAACTTCCTAGTGAGGTATGTGCAATTCTTTATTCCCTTCACTCAGGCAGTCAAAGAGCTACAGTGTCTCATCAAAATTGTTCTGGGAACACTGGTTTTGAACATTTGGCAGTTGTAGTAGGCCTGCATGGATGTTCCACCATTGGGTAAGCCAGCCTGTACTGAGATTTATGCTGATATGGTTAAATTGTCTGGTGTTGAATAAGTCATTTTAAATGTGGGAAAAATCTCTTCAGCGTACTGTGTTCTTCAGCACAGGTTGAGTAGCTCTTTGAGAAAAAAAATATTTTTCAAATGGTTGTTTATAATATTTATAAAACAGATAACCATATAATTTCTGGAAGGCGCTTTTTTTTTTTTTTTTTTCCAATAAGGAACTAATCTGTTTGGCCTTAAAGAACCTACAATTGCTAAAACCTGAACAAGAATAGCCAAACAGACCCAGAGGAGAATGAAATGGAGGATTCCTTTCGATCAGAGAAAAGGGACTCACAGAATTTGTTGTCTATTACTTGGGAGCATTATCTCTACCCTCTGCTGATATCTGCTTCCTTTCCTATGCAATTCAGTAACATGTAATGTGGCTTTAATCTCCTGTTCCCTCCTGTCTGTGTGCTGTGAGACAAGAGAGACTGATGAGCTCGGAAGTCAGGGGGCAGTGGAGCTGCAGCACACAGCTGCATACCTGTCAAGTCTCCTCAGTCATCCATTTGATCATGCTGCTTTCAAGGCCTGTAGAGATCAAAAAAACCCCTGTACACACCACAGGTCCCCAGGGAGGCAGCAATTGAACCTACTCAGAGAGATGTGCAACGGAAGAGAGGAGGTCTTCCAAGAAAAACAGTTTTAGGCCTTCTGCTGGTGCAATAAGGTCTTGTCTAATTTGAAGGGGGTAGAGTTAACGCTGGTAGAACTGCAACAGCAAATCCTGCTATGGACATTCTGGCTTATACTAGAAGGAATCTTAAAGCAGTTCTTAAATGCGGTGATCTGTCCTTTCGTGTTTCTATAACTGTACTTATGCAAAGGGATTGGCTAAGCCATATAGGTGTTCTGGCACATAAATTCAGATGCGGCATAAGCCTAAATAAGGAGGGAAATGGATGTGTTATGGATGTACTATCTATAAATACAGAATTTTCCAGGCAGAGTGCTTCTTCCTGCTGCCTTTTGTAGGCCCAGGCAGCATGGAGACACTGGACAGATACACAGACTCAGGAAGGAAAGGGAAAGCTCAGAGCTTTGTACCCCGGCCAGCTGAAGTGTAAGGATTGCCCTTTCCAGTCATGGTCCTACCCTACAGCTAGATTATTACCTAAACATATGTTTTTCCCATCCTGTTTTTCTCTGCAGCAAAAAAGTGAAGGCATACTTTATGCCTTTAGGAAAAGGTATACTCCCTCTCTGTCCACAGGAGCTCTGCAGGATGCTGTGTAAAGTGTGTGCCAGATCTCTTTGTGGTGCCATTTGAAATCTGCTGACATGGAGATGTACCACATTACAGCTTAGACTGAGCCTTTTATTCCTCTCCTCTCCCCTCAGAGGAATTTTGTTCTTTCAAGTTGCGTTTATATGTGTGCTGGGGAGACACGGCATCCCTTTTTCCTGCTTTTAATGTTGTGAGGTGGTTTCTGTTAAATTGTACTGGTTTTGATTGTCTGACTTTTCTTTTGTTTCTTTTTATGTTGTCCTGACCTTCCCTAAGCCCTTATCTTCATTTTTAAACCATATCCCAGCAAAAGATCTCTGAGACAAAATCCATCCTTTATAAATCCAGGCCTTGTGCATGCATGTGTACGCATGTATACATACATACAGTCTGAGACATAAAACTAAAATCACTATTCATTCTTTATAGCATTTTTTTTCAAAACTGTCTCATAAAGCTGCAGCTCACACATATGGTCTTCTAAAGTTTCATGTTAGTCTTCACAAGCTAACAAGGAGTATGATCCTTTAATTAGAGAATCCTTACAAAAATGTAGAGTCCTTCTCTGGTGATTCTATAAGCTCCTCATCCAGTTAAGAGTTCCCAGTCCTTCTGAAGACCACTGGTTATGGCATGCCATACTAAACTATTATCACCAAGCTCCCAAAGAGGTAGTCTGAATTAGTACTTAGACAGAGGATGTTTAAAGATGACGTTGCAATCACCCAACTAAAGTAGCACTGAATCAACAAGTAATCATTTTAGAACTCACACAATTTCTTAAACTGTTTCTGGTGAGGAAATTAATATACATAATATTGTTACTAATGGCAACTAAAGACCCACAGGGTACTTCATGTCAAACACAGTCATCTGCCCAAACTCTTGACTATATTCTGATTACTTACAGTCCTTCTGCAATTTCAGTTAGATTCAGCAGAATCAGTTGGATTTCTTCACAGAGGATTTTGTGTATTCCAGATGTGACTGTGTTTCAGAGGTAGCATATGGAATGTCATCTCTACCTCACTGAACTGATGCAAAGCAAAGGCATTTTTGTAGAGTATTTGAGGCTTCCCAGTAGGAAAAGCTGTTGAACAAAACGTGTGCATTGTCTGATTTGTCATGTTGCTTTTGTTACTTAGACATCTGCTTTGCTAAGTTCAGCGATTACTTCGGTTGTATCCACATCATATAGTTGTAGCAGAATATATTTTCTGATGGTCATCAAGCCATCAGAAGCATAGCCAGAACATACCTGACGTGTCATCAGCTTTACTGTATTAATGGAGAAAACTTTGGCAACAGTTACAATGCTCTGTTTTCCTTTAAGTGGTAGATTGTCCTTTGTAGGTGTATTTTGGGAAGATAAAGTTAGTAGATCAGTGTTGTTTAAGGCCCGGTGTTTTTGATACAGAGACTTAGTTTGTAGGAGGAGAGGCATCTCTGGGGGCCTGTAGCCAGAGAGCCTTCTTTAAAAGCTGCCTTGTCTTGCACAAAGTCTTTATATCTGGGTATGAATGTAACATATTGCTGTTGCTTCAGTCTGGCTATGGGGCCTGTTCCTTGCATACTCTTCTTTAAATAAGAAGGGCAAAGTTATTTTGTTCTGAGTAACAGTAACATTATTTCACTCTTGCTAGGGCTAGGTGTGTGGTACTTGGCGAAATAATTATTGTCTGTTTTGGGGTTGGTTTGTGTTGGTTTTGGGTTTATTTAATTCACTTCACTGGGGTAGATCTATCACTCCCCTGTGTTTCCTCTTCCCTTGGTGATTACCAATCCTTCCCAGAAATATAAAACCAAGAAGGAACCTGTTATCTTTGCTTCCTTACACTTCTCTTTTCACTGTTTCATGTTTCTTGGTGTAGGTGAAATCTGACAATATCAGATCAGGCTTCTTGGCTGCCTCAGTGAATAGTTCCTTCAGGCCCAGATACTATAACAGAGAAATGGTTGCAGGAAGCCACAAGGTAAGTCAGTGTCTCCAAGGCTTGAGAGTCTTAGAGCTGGGAAGAGGAGTTGTTCACTCAGGTGCTGGCAGGGCCAAGCCTCTGCAGTTGCTGTTTTACCCTGTGGCACTGGCAAGTTCAGGAGGAGACAGGCATGAAAGAAGAGTGGAGAAGGCTTGTAGTCCGAAAGTCTAGGTGTAACTACGGGCCCAGGTTCCTTCTCCCTTGGCCTCTTGCCCCATTCCAGTTGCTGTGGGATGTTGAGGCTGGGCAAACATACAAAACTGATAGGTGGGATCCAGCGTGTGTGCATGAGCTAAATAAATCATAGGCAAAAGGAAAGCTAAAGGCATTTCCAGGGTGTTCAAAACCCAAAGACAGCCTCCAGTGCTCTGGAGAAGCCTGAAAACCCTGCGGAGTAGCTTTAGATGGGATGTTTTCACCTGGCTGCCCTCTCTAGAGCAGCTTTCAAGAGGGATCTAGCAAAACAATATGAGGTTAGAATTCTAACTGGGAATCTGAGGGGTAATACTTAAAACTTGATGGGAAAAATAAAAACACACAGGTTTTGGAGTAGACCAAGTGCACTACACTTTCCTGGTTTGTTTTGTGGCATTAGATAGCTTCTCTACTTTCATGTAAAAAATAATCTTTTAGTCCTTTCATTGTATTATCAGAAATTTTAACTAGTACATTTGCACTCTTCTCTCAGTCTTCTCTGTTCTGCTTCATGTTCCCTCCTCCCATCATCTGAATATCACTGTCACTTGAACACTGGGTTTCCTTTTGGTAATAATTTTCTCTTGTTGCTGAAGCACACAATAGCCATCTAGACAGTGCAGGAACATAATGGGGTACACTTTCAGCATGGGCAATTAGATGTGCAATTCTCATTAACAATAACAGGACTTGCACTGAAAATTTTCCTCTATAAATCTACCAGCACAAAGCCTTTCCCCTTATGAGCAACAGATGGGTTTTCCATAATGGTTCATTACCTCCTTGCTTTGTCATGCTGCCAGAAATGAAATATAAAGTTATTTATGGTTAGAGAAAGATGCACAAGTCACTGTAGATCATTCCTTGCCATCTTTTATAGTTTATCTAGTTAGTACTTTAAATCTCTCAGGACTAGGAAGTTTCAGAAGATGACAGAATGCTGCCTGAGGATTAAGATGAGTGTCCTTCTGTTTGGTTATTTATCCTGATGGTCTTGCATCTCCAGGGTGATGCTATGGTATCCACTGGGACTGGTAATTTGGGTGTTTCAGTAGGAAAGAGGCCATTTCTCAAAAGAAATTTTGTCAGCTGTGACAACACATTTCTGTGAAATTTGACTACTAGGGGCAGAAGGCAGCACTGTTTTACCATGCATCATAAATTTGAAAAGGTAAACAAGTTACTTGATAATATTCCTTATTTGAAATTGGGAGGGGGAAGGGGGTCTTTGCTTGACACATCAATGAGAGATGTCATGTCTCTGACAGCTGATGGTGGAGGCCAGGAAAGAAGGTCATTCTGATGTGGACAGTGCTTTTATTTATACATATTTCATGTTATTAAACTCTGTATATTGGAGTTAATACCCTGGGTGTATCCACAGATTCACAGTTATCTCTACAAATCCTTGCCAAAGACTTGCTCCTGCTACAAATGTGTTCATCTGTCACCTTTTAGAAGTAATATATTTACAGTGACTAATATGACATCAGTGTTATTACTTAAGACAGGAAAGCTGATGGCAAAATATAAAATATTGTTTTAACACTACTTACATTAAAAGTTTTTCCCAGAAAGATTATCAAGTGAGTTGATCCCAGCACATCTGCAAGTCTTCTGAAGTGTGTAGGTC
>NW_020799095.1:9102528-9207667 GCF_003259725.1 Athene cunicularia | reverse complement strand
TATAAGAGACAGCCCCAGTTTTATGGCTACTGAGAAACATGAACAGAAAGTTAATACAAGATTTTGTGTTTTGTTGTTGTGGAAAAATTTAGAGTTCCATATAAAATTTTTTTGAGCAGCAAAATGTAAACATTTGGGATCCACCATTGTCTTGCCAAGCTATCATGGCTAGCTCATCTAAGCTTTTTATATGCCCAAGATAGATGACCTGTCTGAAAAGGCCGTTTTCTTCTTGTTGAAATATGTATTTTGTTCACTTGAGAGCACATTTTCTTATCTTTGCTCCTATTCCACAGTTTTACAGTTTTTGGAACACGTTCTTGTGGCAGCTTCTGCTGTGTTTAGCAAAGAAAAAAAGAAGGCGTATCTTTGTTTCAAATTCTCCCAGTGCATTGGCTGCAACATTATTCAGCCTCACAGTTACCTTGTGTCACCACAGCTTGGGAAGCACATTGAAGCATGATCAAAGCCGTCTTTGGCCTTTGGGTTATACTTGCAATTCATTATATAAAACCGTTTCACTACCAGATTTAAACGCTGTTCCACACAGAGGGAGACTATTTCTACATTAATATATTCTCCTTCCTTCACTGTGGAATTATACTGACTTAGAAAATGCCAAGTTTATGTCTGTTTAACATTCAAAGCACATGTCAAACTGTTTAAAAAAAAAAAAAAAAAAAAAAAAAAAAAAATTGAAACTATCCCAAGAAAAGACCACTGATTTTTTTCCCCCTTAGTTTTATTTCACAAAGCCTGTTTATTAGCCACCTGGTGAGCATTACTGCATCTACAGCTTGTCTTAATAAATCATTGACCATTTGGTGCTGCTGAGGCTACTCAACCTCAGGTTTGCAAGGCCTGCTTGCCTGAGCAAAATAAATGAAGGAAATGGCCAGGGGAGGCAGTTAATAATTGTGCATGGTATTTTAAAATCCAGATGCTAAAGTGGAAGGTTGTAATGCTGCCCCCACCCTTGCTGTTGCAGTTACTATAGCAGCAGCAGATGCTGATTTTGGATTATTTTAAAGTGTTGAGTATAAGGCAGAAGATAAATGCCTAGGGAAGATTTTATTGTAGGGAGTAACATGATGCCTCAGTTTAGGTAGCACTGGTATATCTGGTAAAATAAGAAGGCTCTCAGAAGCATCATGATCACCTTGGAAAAAACACTAGTTCCTAATTCCCAGAACTGAACCTGAGATTTCATTACGCAGGCAAGAATGGGCTCAAATAAAAGGCCTGCCTATTAAGAACAAGGATATCAAGAAAAGATTCAGTATGACAGTGTGAATGGACATGACTGCTGTGAAGAGTTGATTATAAGACTGTACCCACCACATGCTTCTGCATCAACATGGGTGGTGGCAAGGGGTTCAGTGAAGCCTTCTGCACCAAGATGTCTGCACAAGCAAGGCAAGCCATCACAGAGCTCATCACACGTTTTACCCATCTGTTCCCTGCTTGATGATCTTGTCTGGAGAAATCAAGATCGTTTACTTACAGAACACTGGCAATAGTTTTACAGAAGCTGAAGCCACTGCCCTGCCTTCATCCTTCCCCCTACTCTTTAATTTGAATAGTGAAGTCAGACAGAACTCCATTATCTTACTGGGAGGGAGGTGGGAAACAAGGCTGGATTAGTCTGGGAACAATTCCCTTAGGATAAAGCTGCAGGGGGATTAAGCTTGAGAGTTAAATGACTGGCCACAGATCATCTGATTTAATGTAGGAAAACTCCTGTGAATAAGACTGACTAGTATGGAGCTATGTTTCCTAATATTTATAGCAGATGTCTTGCGGGGGGAGGACAGTGAATGAGAAAGGGTTGCTTTCAGAGGAAACCTCTAATACTACAGCTGAATACTGCAAGGGGCCTTTCTGGCCAGGAAGATCCAGTTGTAAGACTGAGGTTTAAATCTGGCAATATTTTATCTTTAGATTTGATGTGCCTGATGTCAAGTATCTGTGTTATGCATCATCACGTTTCTTTTGCATAGACTGAGACAAGACATCTTGGTTACAACAATCCCTCTTTTGCTTTGTGGCAGCTAGTGCCAGCTATAGTATTTGTGCAGATACATACTCTCTGGGAGTTGTAACAAAGCAGGCCCTAAGCAGAGTTTATAGGAGAAAAAAGGGCTGTTACAGCTGTCTGTGTGGATCCACCATGCTCTACATTTCCCTGAACACTGCTCTATTCTCGCTGTTTCAGCCTCATTTGACCCTGTTCTTGTTGCTCAACCCTGCAAGTCCCATACTCCTTACAAATGGAGCCAAGTCCCAAGAGATGACTTCAGCTGGCAGGTAGCCAGCACTTCTTAAAATTTGACAGTTGGGTAACTCATGCTATGCCTCGGGTCATAATATAGTTGCCTATTAGCTGACTCTCTTCTCCCTTACTTCTACTAGGCACAACACTGCCAAACTGTAATACATTCATAATAATAATGACACTGTCATAGCTATTGATCATTCCTCTATGGATCTCAGAGGGCTTTATAAATTTGTAATGAGTCTCCTGACCCTGTGAAGCCATGCATTTAAAGATCCAGGATGCTGAAGATGCTTTCACTCACATAACTGGTACAAAACTATGTGGATTTGTCTTCTTTCCAGCCCGATGGGAAATGGTATTGGCGTGTAATGACTAGTTGGCCAAGATCAGAAAAACCACAGGCTGAACAGCCTCAGCCCTCATAGCCGTGTTTACTACTAACATTGCTGTTCAGCTGTGAAGCCAATTCAGCAGCATTAATTTAAAGCACAGGGTGAATTGATTTGAGGGAGGGAGTAGGGAAAAGGCTTTTGAAGTATTCATTGAATAGTTTGTTTGGCATAAGATGGCCAAATAGCTGGAGGAAAAGAGGAGGATGAAAGAGTTAAACTCATTTTCACTAGCTACTGGGGGAAGGAGATGGAGAGTTCAACTTTTACATTCAACTAATTGCCTCTGTCTGGTCTTACCTTCAATATGAGCATACGGTTAGTAGTATGGATATATTTCAGTCATAGATCTCTGTATCCAAAAAGAAAGAAGCCTGTGCTACTTTGTGAGAAGGGCTGGTTATAATGAAACTGGAAGAAGAAAATAGTGCAGGAATAGGCTGGTTTTCTTCTTTTTTTTCCTTTTCCTTTTTTTTTTTTTTTTTTTTTTTTTTTTTTTTTTTTTTTTTTTTCCATGGACTTCATGCCATACCCGTCAATGGTAACTAGGAAAATGGGAGCAGAGGCTGCAGTCCCCTTTATTTCTCTGGAAAATTGGCATGTGCCTGTGAAAGAACATATTCCAGGCCCTATTTAAAACAATGTATTTTAGCTTTTGAAATATTTGAATTATATGTTTGTTTACAGTTCACAAAGCAATGCAAGGGAGGTTATTTATCTTGTTTACAAAGCACAAAATAACCCCTCAAACAGTCTGTGCTGTATATGTATAAAACTATAAAACACTCTGAGCTCTTCCAAATACACAAATGTGCCAGGAACTTATGTACAAATATATACTCTTACACAAATTTCATGAACACATGGCTTAAATCCAAACGTATTTTTTCTACATTGTGTGAAAGGGATATCGAAATTATCCTTTCATGTGTCATAGTTTCTTTTTTAACCCATTAAGAGAGCAAAATTCTTAAACACTTTGACAAACAAATTCTCTGAAATTGTTTGCCTGGGGTTAGTTTATTTGCAGAGTAGGTGCCTTGCAATCCAAGAGTAAAACTACTGCATTAAGTCCTGTAAATGTCGGGCTAGTTATCTGATATTTTTACATTAATAATGCATAGCATGTAGAGCTACTTTAATCTGTAGGCCTCAGTATTATAAAAGCAGTTAAATTATTTCAGTCACAGAGGTTAAGTGGAATGCTACAGTAGCATGGTTAGGAAATTGTGCTATTTGGCATAGAATCTATATCCCTGACCTTACCGTTCATCTGCAGGATTTTGATGGCTGCCTTAGTCATTCCTCAGTTTGGGATTGTTTGAGTCAGCAGACCTCTCTTTGCTGTTGGTTCCACTTTTTTTTTTTTTTTTTTTTTCTTGTTTGCTTTAATGTACCTGAATTAGTACCCACTTACATTCTACACTTGAAGGAAATGAAAAACTGACTGTGTGCCTTGGGAAGTAGACCAAAGAGTTCAGAGAGGATGAACACTGAGCTGTCTTTCCATAACTGCAGATGGTCTACACAGGTGAAGGTTGATTTGCTCAAAACTGGGGAAGGGGGAAAGAAGGTAGGGAAGGAAGCAAACACTGCTTTTCCTTGCTTTCAAAGTGTCCTCTAGGAAAAGGATCTAGGACAGTCCCCTTGACTCTTTGCAGGTGTGCTAAATTTGCTTAAATTAAAGTTAAAGGTGGGAAAAAAAAAAAAAAAAAAAAAAGCACTTTCTAAAATGTTGTATTTTAGAGTGTAGACTGTATTTAATTTCCTCAGTTGCAGTCAAAGACTATACACTGCCACTCCACACCAGAGGTCTAAAGGCAGAACTAATAATTTTCCCAACAATTTTTTTTCTTCTGTTTAAAAAAACAAACGTTGTTGAATCAGAACCTTCTGCCAAAGCTTTCAATGATGTTTCATTTTGGAAAGCTTCTACCTAGCACTTTCAATGGTGCTGACATTGCTGGGAATGAAATAATTTAATATTTCATCTCAAATCAGTATTTCATTTTTTGATACAAATATTTCAAATTCATGCCAAATGGAAACTTTTTAAATAAGAAAGCAATGTTAGATCAGCACCCCATTTTTCCAAGAAAATTCTACCCTGTTAGGAAAAATCCTCCTCTTTTTGTGTTTTGTTTGGGTTTTTTTCAAATAGAAATATAAGCAAATATTTAACTACTAAAATTGTTACCATAATATACATTCCTTTTATAGCTCTAGCACAAATTGGGATGACCATTGAGTCTATTGTACATTGGGGTAATATTCAGTTACTTTAACACAATGCTATTATGCCAGCCACAGTGAGTAGGAGCACTCTTTAAGTCTTCTGAGGGTGGTTGTGACAGCATGTGTGCACTGTGCATGTCCTCCAATTATGTAGCTTTCTTATGACAGTTTTCCAGAATGGGAAGAGAGCAGAGCATCCCCTGGCATGTCCTGAGACAGTTTAGCATCATGCATTCCACCATCCCAAGCCTTCTGGTGGAGCTAGAGCAGATAACTTAAACCATCTCTCAGATTTATTTAAAGATGCCAAACAGTAGAGAATTCACCTCATTGTTAAATAAGGATTTGTTAGTTATTGACAGTACTAAAATGTGTGCAGTATTTCCAACATAAACTGTCTGGCTTCAGTTTTCACACTTTGGATTTTGTGCACCTTCATCATGAGAAATTTTTTGTCCATGTAGTATAAACCACTGACAAATAAATCCTTCTGTTCTGAAAAGCTGAGTTTTGCTCTTTCATTGTATGGTTTATTTACCATTCTGTGTGGCTATTTCTGGATCATTTCCAATTTGCTAAGAGACACTAGCAAGCAGTGGGCAAAATTTGGTACTCTGCATATGTTCACTTACTGCTATAGCACCGCATCACAGTAACATCAGGAGGTAGGTGAATCTCTTTTGATTGCAACTGAGCTATAATGTCCTGAGACATGTAAAGGACTTGACCCTTTCCCTCTCTTCCCTGATTTTGCGCCTAGTTCCATTCCCTGCAAAGTAGGTGTTCCTGGCATTTTGGCCAGACAGAAAGCTGCCTTTCAGAATGATTCAGCACAGCTGTGCAGTCTCAGTAAGTCCTTAGCTAACCAGGTGCTGAGCAGAAAAGTTCTTCCTTGTGCTACTACATAGAAAATGTCATGTAATAATTATCTACTTCCTCCATAACAAACCAAGTGCCTGAGTCAGAGAAACTAAGACTTCCCTTAACTCTGAGTAGCTCTCAGCTACTTCTGCAGGCCCTTTCCTAGCCAGCTGTGAATTGTTTGGGCAGAAATTGGACGGGAACAGCTGCTGAAACACCTGCTACAAGGCCTTTGATCTCTTCTGCTACAACAATAACTTCTGAGGCTTTGAAAGTTTGTGCAGCTGGAGGAGAAGCTACACTTGAAACTTCCTTGCTGCTATCAGGGCTGATACAAGGTGAATGTGTTAGAGAGGTGGCACAGCTTCCAGACAATTCTTTTATGCGGGTGCATAAATTAAGTTTCAAACTCTTCAGGGTTGTGTGGTGGTAAATATCCCTGGATGTTTTCCTGCAGTGTAATGCAGAGTAGCATGTAGCTGTCATATTCTGGGCGTTATAACTCTTCTAGCCTAGCCAGTACCACACTTTCAGCCTACTTTGCTTTAAGGACACAGTTGGATCGTTACTTTGCTCCTCCCCGCAGCTAAACTGTGCTTATCACAGGGCCAGAGATTTTGAGGCTTAGAGGGTTGTTGCTCTCCGTGTTCTGCTGCTCAGGGCTGATTGGGTGGATGATTCTGCTTTAGACAATGTTTGGTGCTGTTGTGATACTGATTGGTAAGAGCTCTTAGTATCTCTGTGACATCTGAGCTTGCATTTGTTCTCTCTTAAACAACCACTTCCATGAAAGTATGAGAAGGATGTTTATGATCCTCAGCAGGGCAGTTTAACAGCTGTTTATGCGCCTTATGATATGAATAGCTGGTCCAATCTCTGATATAAACTGGGGAGTTCTGGTGATACACTAGATCCTGTGTGCAATTAGTATTTCTATCATGTATTGGAGTCGTCTCCTGCTCGATTTCTCCTAGTCTAGAGCTAATGAAATATTGATAAAAGCATTTGCTATATGCACTAAAAAAAACCTCATGCCATTCTTTGTATATAAGTTCCTGCAACACTGATGCCTTGAATCCTCTAACTCGCATTATTATGATAATTCTAGTTTTTGTCATAATTGTAGTTCTAAAGATTTTTTTTTTAAAAAAAAGGAAAGAATATTTATAAATCAACAAGCAAAAACAAGTAGAACTTTTTGTGTTTTTACCTTTTCCTGAATAGCTTGATATCTGAAAGGGCAAAATCCAGATAACATGGACTGTGTAGTTTCTAAAACTGAAATCTTTTATGGCTTCGCCCCTCTACTTATAAATATATTATCAGCTGGTAATAAATCCTATCAATCCAACAGTAAATAACCTTTTAACAAAGCAGTTAATTGTTATGAATAACTGAGATTACAATTATGTGAGTCACAAATTGGTTTTATAACATGCAGCTGGGAGAAAAAAGTTGGGGGATCTCACAAAATTTTTGTTTCATAAACTTTGGAATTCTAAGAATGCTGGAGGTTTCTCTGTACCATCCATAATCATTCAGTGAAATTTATGTCTACTTTGGACTAAATTGCCATCTATGGAGAAATATATTAATCTTTGAAACCTACACGATAAAGTTCAGCAAAACATCTCTACATTCAGAATTATAAAGCTTGCTTAGATAAATACTTCTATTTATTCACATAATTTTAACATTGAGATGGGATTCAGTAACTGAGATGCTTGTGAAGAGTGGTGTCTTTTATACTTTGTCTTTTAAGTTTATTTGAAACTGATTGATAGAAAAATTGGATTGGCTAATATTATTTACCCTGGCACTGTTTCTCCTTTACTCCCAAAGCAGATCTTCCTCAGAGCCTCTCAGTGGTATAGGCAAAATAAATTTTGTTGCCCTAAAGGTGAAGGGCAAAGTCCTTCCAGTCATATCCAGGGACAGGGGATAAGATGAACTTGAGATACAAATAGGAAAAAATATAGGTTTTTTTTTCAGCTGTTGTTAGGGAAGTGGACCAAGAGGACTCACAAGTGACACAAATTTCTGCTTCTGGGGTGGGATATAATCTCTCTGAAGTAACTACTACCCAGCTTATCCTAAAATCCTTTGGCAAAAGCAACAAGCATTTCTGATTTTCATGATCCTGTCTAGGCAAGGCAGAGGACCAGGCTTTTTCAATGGTGCTGCTTTTGTACCCAAGCAATCCTTTCAACCCTTCTCTAGCCTCACTGTATAGCAGGCTACCTGCCTGTTGCTTAGTTATTTCTTTTGTCTGTGCCTGGAACTGTCTTTGCCAGGAGCAGACAAAGCAGGGCTTTCATCAGGGGGAAAAACAGTAGTCCTACTAAACAGTCTTTACAACTTGGTTAAGGCAGTAAGCCCTCTATCAAAAGTAAATTGTACCAGAAAAGTATGGTCTTGTGCCATCTTATCACTCTGATGTTTTCAATTATTGTCATTCACCAGCAGAACAAAGTCTGTTACTAGCAACAACAAATAAGATCCGTTTGGCCTAGATAATTTTATAAACTGTGGTAAAACAATGCATAATCTGTTCTGACAGCTATTGTGTGGCTCTAGGACCTTCTAGACTGTGCAAGGTTTGAGTATAGATTCAAAAGACATCTGACATGAATTCTCAGGTTTTCTCAGCCTCTCTGGGGTTAATTTTTAAGGTCAAGGTCTGACAAATCTAAATGGTTCTGCTGGTAGCTATGTCTGTAGAGCTGGAGACATCTGAAGACTGGAAGGGTATCGCTAGGGATCCTGGAGAACTGCCATCCATTGACTGTGCTTAGGAGCAGGGTAGGAAACAGGCCTAAGTAAGCACACTTGATCTGGCCTTTGGAATAAGATGCCTTTGGAATAAGATGCCTTTGAGAAATCTTTCATTACTAGGTGGAGTATCACAAGAATCTAAATTCCTAACTCAGTGTTCATCCAATCATTTTGGCAATGATTAGATTGGCAAATCCTCTCTGATGCTTTTATTGTAAATTCAACGATGTCTGCATAGCACTGTTGCAGTTAATTTCTGGTAATCACAGGAAGGTTTTCCTCTGTGTTGCAACACTTACCTCCATTCCTGTCAAGCCAGCCTCTCCCCACAGCATTTTTACTAAACCTTTAAGTGAGGCATACATTAACTTAATTTCAAAACTGAGCCGTTTTGACCAAGAAAATAAACTGTTTCCTTTTGAAAATTTCAAAATGATGTGATGATTTTTGCAACTGTGTAACACATGTCAAACTTGATCTTCCACTACAAAATCAACTTTCCCATGACTTGTTTAGTTTTTGTAATATTTCCTAAAAAAAAAAAAAACAACAAAAATCACAGAAAATTCCCAACCAGTTCTAACAGTGATGTAAATTCCTGGAATAGTGTATACTAGTGTTTGGCGATGCCTGACACTAAGGGAAAAGAATGTAAAGGAAGATTAAAAGGCAGTTGCTTAGTGGAAGATGAGGGTGAAATAGTTATGTCAGGTTGGTCTATGGCAAAAGAATGTGTGAGAGTTTGTCAAATCAGTATTCAGCATATCTGTGTTAGATCAGAATAATGTGAATTCCAGGAACTCTTTGTGGCATTCATATCTTGCACTAGCAACTTCTTGAGGCACTGGGGGAGAAAAAAAGAAAACAAAATCCTCCACCTTTTCTTGTAAATCAGTTTATTTTCAGCCTATGTTGTTGTGGAATTTCCCCATTATGCTGAGCTCTGTACCTTTATGCACACTAGCCTGGACATAGTAACAAAACTTTCCTTGCCAGACTCATTTTCTTCAACATGGATTCACATTAGCTGAACATCTGGCACTTTTCACTAACCTGAGCTGTCTTTTCCCCAATACTCAAAGTATTGGTGCTTAGAAGAAAATATTAATGGGTGATAACCAAACACAGGCACATCTTTTTAACAAAGTGCAATGTAAGCAAGTTTATGACCATAGCAAGCAATATGAACCAGTTTATATATAGCGTGAAGGCCATGCAAATCTTTTACTATACCTATTATTCAGATACTCCCAAATGAGTTGATTTGAGTAGCTAGTGATCTAGATGCCTATTTAAAATACATTATTGCCTTATGAACAAACATTTTGGAGGATACCACATTTAAAAGACTTCTTGCTTGGTGCTACTTAACCCCCTCTGTAATGTGATAAGGTAAACTAGGTATGTCCATCATTACGTGACTTACTGTGATATTGTCACAAGGTAAGCATTCTATTGTTCTTACCACAGAGTTTAAAAATATTAATTTCATTCTTTATTCATATACAGTAGCATCTATAGGTCTCAAATAGGTTTTGAAGTCAAAATGACTCTTTTTTTTTGAAAGTAATAGGTCAAATAGATTCTGGAGAAACATTTGTGCCTTAGAATTGTCTGTGTATCATGTTAATGAACAGCTTTGAAGGCTAGTTTTCTCAAGAATGATATAAACAAGAGCTGACATAAAATGCCCATGAGACAAGGGATCTGTTTCGGTGTTATAGATGGCAAGCAGCATCTGAGACTGCATATTTATTTTTACTTAGTTGTTTCTCTTTGCAGTACAGAAAATAGCTTTTCTAAAGTTAATGGAACAATTCTGTGGTTCAGCCAGGAATGGCCAGATCTTCTTCCTTCTAGCCCTTGGCCATGCACCCCTACAAAAGATCTAACTTTTATACCAGCTTGTTAACTTTCCTTATTAAAAGTTTGTTATAAAGCTCACTTAACTACAAGGCAAACATGCTAGAAGTTCATTTTCTCTCCAGGCTTTGAGATCTGCTATTGAATAATCTAAAGACTTAAAGGAAAATTTGTATATTATGTATACTGTATATCTACTCAATTCTATCAAGATAAACTTCACAAAACCAGCAAAACTTCCCCAGCTTATTGATAAGATAAATTGTGAACTTTACATTTTTTTTCTCTCCCGTACCTTTTTAAAACAGGCACACAAATGAACTAATCAAATTTTTAATCTCATCTGACTCCCACTTCACTTAACAAATGCAAGATACTTGACATGCCTCACTTGTTGCATAGTAACCAACCCACTTTGAGAAATACAACTATGCAAGCTGAGAATTAGGACTCATTATGCCTTTGCTTAGGGCTCATTAGGATTGCATGCTGAGGGTGCCATCTTAATTAGGGATGAACCTGACCACCTGAAAGTAATTCACACTGGCAGCCAACTGTAGTATTTTCCAATTTCTGATTTGTCTGGCTTCCATCTGCCAGCTTTATCTTAGCAGTGACTCTTTTTGTTGACATCAACAATGATGTTCATAATATCATGAATTGCATCCTGTCTCTTGGGTGCAATCAAGTTCGACAGTTCCCTTCACAGTATGACTCTGTGATGAGAGGGACTACTACATGTGGGAGAGTCATGATCAAGATGGTGAAATGCAAGACATCAAGTATATGACAAGACATGCAGTAAATGACCTTGAAATGTAAAAATCCAAACCAAAATTTCTTGCTGCTTCTAAAAAAAAAAAAATTGAATGAACAAAACATGCCCTTAAACTTTCTGCCACCATTGCAAGTACACTGAACTGATGCATGAATGGCACACAAAGTTATACTTCATTATGCTTCCTAGGATCTATTGGCTCCTCTTTCAATGATATCTCAAAGAATCTGTGTTGAGGTAACCTTCCAAGCAACTGGTACTTTAACTGGAGCTTTTTTATGCTAGTCATATACTAGTGCAGTCTCAGGACAAAACAAGGCAGATGGGTGCAGATGCTATGCAAATTATGTTCTGATGACAGGGCAGTGATGTAAGCAAGTCTGCATAAGAAATCCTACAGAGGTTCAGTAGTATGAACAGAAGTAAGTGAATTAGATTCTGAATGAGAGGCAAAAAGTCAAGAAGGGTGAAAATTCCTCCTTAATTTCAAATAGAACATGGCACCATAGGCATGCTGCTAGTCCGTCGAATACAGGAAAAAATATTTCAGAAAACTTAATTTAAACCACAGAAAAATTCTTGTGATTGTCAGACTGTACTGCCTGCAGACACATCCTCCTCACCAGCCAGGCTAATAGGAAGTGGAAATTGCAACATCTTGAACTCCATTGAGATTTGTTTAGTTTTAGCTCTGACACGATCATTTACTGCTTTCATCAAGCCACATTTTTTGAAAGTTAGGGATTAAAAATTGAGACAGCTTTTGCTGTGTTGTGCAAGGTTAATGGAATGGTTTTCCCAGGAGATCTTTTTTCTCCAATTGCTTCTGAAGCTCTGATTGATAGGAGAATTTAGTGTGCTGTACTTCTTGGCTTGTTGATCATTCCTATTGAATAGTAGTACTTTGTCAGGTATTTAATGTCTCACCTTTCTCTCAGGGACTTCCAACGTGGTTTGCCTACTTTCTACATTTGGAGTTGAGCGCAACAGTGGTTTAGAACATGATGGTAAGAGTGCTTGTAGAAAATATTTTCTTCAACTGAAAGAATAGAGAGATATTAAGTGGAAGAATGGCTATAGACAAAATTTGATTAGACTTCTCTGTGTTCAGATCTGCAGAGAGGTTTTACAGCATTTCCACATGCTCCTTGTTTCTTGAGAACTGAAACCTTGTCCTGAATATCAAAAAACACACCACCACCACCCATGTTTAACTGTCACTGGGTATGTTTGCTTTACTTAATATTCTGAGGTTGGAGCCAGAAGGAGTAGAAACCCAGAATATTTATCACATCTTTGTGCATTCAGTGTCCCTCTCCAGCTGGCACCCAAGCACTCAGTGCCCAGCTCATTTTGCACTGTGTTTATGGGGATGAGTTATGGAAAGTAGGGGCATATCTCATTGAATGGCTACTGTAGCGACAAAGAAGTCTTGCAGGTTCTGTACTCCTAGTATTTCCCAGATGACGTTCTCATGTCCCCAGCAATCAACAGCCACTGCACCACAGACCTGGACAGGTATCTTTAGAGGCCCATCCCTTCTTCTCTATTCGTTCCCAACCATGCCTTACTCTGGGCTGAGGCAAAACACAAGTATTTCTCACTCCAGCTGCTAGGCTTGTGAACTGTTTCACACAAAGATATCACACTTAGGAAATTCTGACTTTCAGGGGCAAAATAGCTGTGTGACCAATTATAGAAAGTGACACGAAACCATTTTCCTCACCATCCTCATGTCTAGTGGTTGGTGCACTGTAGAAAAGACAAATAATCTAGGGGCATTGTATTCCCTAGCATGTGTATTTCATATTGGTAAAAGACAAACCCCAAGGCTAAGGAGTTCAAGGTAGATTACAGTATTTTAAGGTTGATGACACCTGTACTCAGAGAGTTGTTTTTTCTGTGCTTGTTCAGAATGTGGATATGGTTGAATTTCTAGTGCTGAGCTGGTATACACCGATAGATTCACTGTTTTTAATTGCTGATTTACTTAAAACAACAGCACCTATATCATTCGTTAGTCTGAGCTATTTGCTTTGAATACATAGGTTTTTCAGTGTCTAAGAAATGCTCACTTGACCATCACCCTCTTTATGACCCTCTCCTGTCTATTTTGATTAATTAACTCATATGCAATAGTCTATGCTACTATTTATACACTTCCCCCCCTCACCCCAGTTGCACCTCATCTCTCTTTGAGTGCAATAAACAACAGAACAGTGCAGACAAATGTTTATATAGAGAGATTGAAGTTGGCTGGAATTCCTGACTCTTATGAAGAAAAATTCTTTCACATTATGTACTGGTGGAACAGAGCACACGAATACTGTATTTTGTTGAAAGACAGCCAGTTATGAACAAGCATGAACAGTAATAATATAAAAGATCACCTCACTTAAGCTTCAAAATTAATACCATCTGCAAAACTGTTCACAAGCTGGAGTAGAAAACCACAGGTGACAAAAAAAATCTCAAAAGGATAGTCAATATTTGAACATGACTGTTTATGGTAAAAAGAATTAGAAAATGGCAGAGAAGGTTTTTAACTTTTAAAAAGGAGCTGAAAAATGTAAAGAACGGAAGGAATTCCTATCTATTTCTAGCAAACTGGAGCATCTCAGATTTAACAAAAATAAATAAATATCAAGGTGCAAGGGATGAGGCAATTGGGGTTTACTGTTGGAAAAAACATAGAAAATCCTTCAAAACATAGAAATTAATAAGAACCACAGGCAAATCCTCCATAGTGGATTGTTGCTTCTCCATGCCCAGGATAAAATCAGTCAACAAGTAATTATAAAGATAGTGATGATATACAGATTTTGTTGTTATTTTTTTTGCTGAGTATGAGCCTATAGAACTAGTTTTAAACAGCACGAGTTGAGAAGTCAAGCCCGCTCTGTAATCAAGAATATATCTAAGGTCAAAATCACTTTGGTCTATTGGATGTCTAATGACTGCTGGTGTTGCCCTAATGTGAGCTATTACATCCCTTTTTCTATGCACTTGAAATTTCTTGGGAAATGAAAGCTGAAGATGGTCTAGGCTGGAAAAGCAAGAAATCATCACACTGAGAGTGTAAATGGCTATCTAGGCACTGATTCACTACAGGTAGATGCATCACTATAGTTAGTCCTGGCAGTTTTAGAGCTAGAACTACAGTACTACTGACCATGAGGGTATGTTTTGCTAGTACATGAGTGTCTTTCTGCTGCTAATAATTTTGTTCATTTTGCTTTAATTCTTTCATCTACCGGCAACTATATAATTTTTATAATTTGAGATGACACAAGATTTTTGTTTTGAATAATTTTGGCATGTAAGTATAATCTTGTGTGGAAATCCCTATCGGTATTGGGAGGGATTCTGGGAGATAGAATTTTAAAAGATTTTTCCATCCTCCTTGTGCAAAAGAGTTGTTGGGACTTGACTTTTGCATTGTTCTTTTTGCTGCCTCAAATTCTAGCATTGTGCTGAGCCACTGACAGTATGTCAGGAAGAACTATTGTAGCAATTTAGACTGCTTAATGTAAAAAGCTTATGAAATTTACTAATACTAAATATATTGAATTGCCTAGGCTGCCACTGGAGTCATTGTCACTGACTGGTGATGCAATTGGCTCCAGATCAAAACTTGGTGTTGACCATCATATCCTTTCTTGGTCATGTTCATGTCTGTCTTCTGTTCTTGATAGCCTGTCCATAGAAATGTGTAGGAGTCTAGGAGCTACAATCAACAGGTGGTGAATGATAAGGAAGTGGGCAACGAAGCCGTTCCTGTTGTGTGAATGCTTCACTGGGATGATGCTTCCAGTCAGGCATGACTCTGAGAACTGGCTACTATAGCAGACTCTAGCTGGGTCAATGTCAGCCACCACAGGTTAGAACAGCCTGAAGACTGTAATTTATCTTTTAGGGGAAGAGAAGTTCTGGAGGAATCAAGTGAACAAAGCTTTAAGGAAACAAGGCTGAAACTCTCCCTTAAACTAAGTCTTCCTTGGAAAAGCTTCCTTTTCTGCAAGGAGAACTCTCAAAATTCAGGTTGTCTTCAGTATAGCTTAAATTGGGTATCTTTGACTGTTGGTAATGTATCCAGGGGCAGAAATTCCTCAGACATGTAGATGGACTCCCTTGACCAGGTACTTTATTTTGCATAATTTAGTTGTCACTGCATTTGCACACTGCACAATCTCACAAGTCTCTGCATCTTGACTCTGGGTGGTTGTTTTTTTTCATGAGCTGCTCTTCATCTCTCCTCAATCTCCTCACCTGTTATACCTCATATAATGGTAGCATTGGTGTGGGAGACAGTAGCCAGACCAAGCAGGCTCTTTGTTTTAATGTTCTTTAGAATAACACCTTCTCTTTCATCATTCCTTTAAGGAAATGCTCACCTTGAAAAGAATGTAGGTGATAACTAGAACTCGTACTTGCACAGATCTTCAGGATGCCATTCTTCTCCAGTAAAAGATCATTTTTTGTCTTTCACTGAAGCACTTCATTCTGGGTAAGGTTAGTCAAAACTTTCTCTTTGTTTCACCAAGATCGTCTGAATGTGTCTAATGAAAATCTTTCCAAGAGTCATGCACTGATGTCTCTTTAGGGTCAAATTTGGAAATCTCCGACAGTCAGCCAACACTTTGTTCCAGTAACCTCTGTAAGGTGGGAAGTAGAGAAAACAATGCTTACATAAGAAGTGAGAAAATAATAACAGCTAGAATGATAGAACAATAAATGAGAAGCAAAATGGGTAACATTAGAGAGTAATGTGGAATTTCTTTCTGTTTCTTTAACTTTTCTTTTTATGAGGCTCCAGTGAGGTGTACACAATGCAACGTTTTTTCTAGGCAGTATAGAAACCTTCTAAAAGAAGGATTAAGTGTTTGGTGTTGTTTCCATTTGGAAGAATTCAAGCCATAATTATTCAGTATTGCAAAACCAGAAACCAATAGTATTTGGTAATGTCTGCTTTAGGCTCTGGACTAGAAAATAGTCTCTCACTGGCTTGGTACTTGTTTAATGCCCTTCAAACTATACCCTGTTTTCCTACTAAAACCAACAATTTATTTAAGCATCCTGAAAATGCTGCTCTTGACAGCTGCAGAAGAGACATCATGGTAACACCAAAATGGATTAACTATTAGCAGCTGTTTTCTACAGAGAAAGGAACAAGCAATGCAACAGAGATTTGTGAAATACTCTCCTTGACATTCAGCTCTTAGATCTCAGAATGAGATCCATGTAAAGACTCAAATGGGGTTTTTTTTGTGACTTAGACCTGCTCTCCAGAAGTCATAAAAAGGAAAATGGACTATTCCCCCTTGTGATTCTGCCTGTGAGTGCCTGCACACAGCTTGAATTCAAGCTGACGTGAACTATTTAAATTCATGTCGAAAGGCAGACTATGCCTTTTATGACCACATTATGTAAGTAATTCAAATATACAGGCTTTTTAGCATACAGAATTATGGATTGTTTAATCTTACTTCTTTCTACCCCAAATATTAACAGGTATAAACAGGTTATTTCATCAAGCACTCTGAAATTATAATTTTTGGAGGATTTTGAGTATTTCAAAGTGGATTCTTCCTATGCCATATCTGAATCAGGATTTGATCAAGTATAGAATTGTGTTTACTGAATGGAGATGCATAATCCTAAAGAGCTAAAGCATCTATAAACTTCAGAACAGTAGACAGTACTGTGATTGTTCATATGTTTTTTTTTAATGTGGTATGTCAAATTCATCCAACTCCTATTGACTTCATTGGAGTTACAGAAGGCTTTGGAACTGAATTTCAGTTATAGAACCACACCTTAAAGTGTTGCAGCCATTTTAAGTGTTCATTGTTTGGTTGGGGTTTTTTTGGTTTGGTTTGGTTTGGTTTTTTGGTTTGGTTTGGTTTGGTTTTTTGTTTTTTGTTTTTTTGTTAGTAGTTCTGAAAATACTAACACTAGAAAACTGCTTCAGTTTTTCTGTCCTATGACTTTCTTTATTAAAAATTGGCTTAGTTAACTTATTTTTGCTTCCATAATATCAAAAAAGTGGGAGGGTTAAGGAAGAGGTGATTATTCATAGTTTTGTGACCATAGGGGAAGAAGAGTTTGGCAGCTCTCTCTTAGACCTCCCTGTCAGAGCACATATTGTAAAAGTAGTCTGAAATGTATCCAAAGAAGACAAACATAGGAACTGAAATTTTAACTCTTATTGGCAGTGACATTAGTAGACTCAACAGACTCTGGGGTTTGGATATATTTTTCTTGTTTTTAACTACAGGAATAAAGCAACTAATACAGCTTCAATTCCTTTACCCTCTGTGGTTTGCTTTAATGGTGGAATATTTTGCTCTCGCCTCATAATTGAAAGGCCTCTCTGATGTAAACTGGAACTTGTACTTATTTTAAAAGAGTACAGTATGTCCACAGCACTGCACACACATCAATCTATGTATGTATTCCAGGGTGCACTCTACATTTGGTTATTAGGAACTTGAGAATCCTGTATGTGTTTATGCTGTACCACTTTTTGGAGCGTGCTTAAGTAAAACAATATATTTTTCCTTCAAAATTACTGTCTCAAAATTTCTTAGAACTGTTTACCATGGTTGACCTTCCAGATGGAATTGGTCATTTATTCTGTGCAGTGAATTTGTAAACAAGCAGGGAAAAAGCAAGCAGTAAAATCTGTGAAAGCCATAATTATGCTACATATAGTTGCAGTTTCTGTTTCTGTGGCTTTCTGTCTAATTCTGGCACAGAGATTATATGGCTGAGAAGTCAAATCCGCCCTTTTAATTTCTTCCCAAACCTGTTGAACCTGAGATTGGCACATTTTCCTTCTGGGTAGTGGGAAGTAGCAACAAAGGCCAGGAGAAGGGAAGGACTGGAACACACTAGTGAGTGGACATAAGGAGATGGTCAAACAGCTGCAGTGGGTGGAATGGGTGGCAGCAGTTAATAGAAGCAGAAAAAAAAAGGAAGGGCCAGGCTGCCAAGGAGGTTTCAGCATGACAGAAGGGATTTGCATAGACCAGTGGTTCCTGTCTTTTCTGTGGCTGAGATGTACTTGAGAAACTCGGCATTGTGTTTCACTTCACTGAACTCAGCTCCTCCTCTCTCCTCCACTTGGAAATTTCTGCTGTCTGTGTCCCCAACCCACCCTATGGCTGCCATTGCTGCCTTCAAAAAGGCCAGGAGGCACTGGACATGGCTCCACATCAAGACAGTGTAGTTCTGACAAACTTTATTCCCTTGAGCTCTGTGTCGCTTATCAATTCTATGTTGTTGTCTCAGCAAGAACCACATATCTCATTGGGAGCTGCTGGGAGAGACCATTTGTGGCTTTATTTTTCCTATTAGTAGATTCCTGTGTACTGGATGAAGATAGTGCTGGCTTCCTTTACCCAGGATATGACCTGTTCAGAAGCCGAGTTGTCTCTTTTCACATCTTAGATGCCAAACTCAGTCATGGAGAACGTGCTGCTGCAAAAACTAGAAGTCTTGCCACAGGCAGGTAATGACAGGCATCAACTATATCACAGCAGCCAATGTCAGAAAATTGAGTAACATATATGCAAAGCATGGGATGGCAATGGCAAGCAGAGAGATCATTTTATCACTGCTGCTCCTAATGGCAGAGACACTGGCAACAAAATTCACTAGGCTCAGCCTGCCTTTCCTTCTCCACAGCTGTAGTTTTCTATAATTTCCCCTTACTAGCTTTTTGTTTCTCTCTCAAGAAATGTAAATAGCTTCAGTGTGTGAGTTGACATTATACTGCGACCCAGAGTTTAATTTTCCTCAATTTAAGAGCACTCATGCTGAGGACTTTCCTTAGCACTAGATTAAGCTAGAGAGTCTGCAACTTCTTAGATTTGATCTATTTCTGTGTGTCACATTCCCTTCTCTCCAGTCCACCTGCACCTCTTGTCCCTTGTTGTCTTCATTCTAAATCCCGCATTGGTATTTCACAGATACAGTGTGTGCCATATTATCACTGTTTACTCATAGTCTATTCCTTCAACATCCATCAGAATACAGCCTGGAGTTGTACATATCCTAGGGAAGTATATCTGCCTTCTATAGCTGCAGCTGAAACTCAGTTAATAATAAAGCTGTGCTGATTTTGTTTGGTCTCATAGAATACTATCATTTGTCTTTGTCTCTTTTGATCTGACATAAATGAGAGTGCTATTTCTTGGGAAATGTTATACTTTTTGGTGTCTGGATTTCCACCCAGACTGCAGTTTTCACTTGTAATACATGATCTAGTCTCTGTCAATCAGTCCCAGCTATCCGAACTGAACTAGGAAAAATGATGGACAACTACTGTTCTTTGAAATCTGACATTTAACCTTCCTTTATCTCCATTTGAAAAAGCATGAGAACCTACCAACAAAAGAGGAGGGAGGGAAAGAAAAGTTGTTTGGCTCAGAGTTTTGCTCTTTCTCAGTCAAGCATTGAAAACTGTTGTCCAAAGTACGCTGAGAATTAGGGAACAGCAAATTTGTGCAATTGAAAACAGTTATGTAAATTGAAATGCCAAATTTCCTGTGCCAGATGCAATATGAATTCACTGTAGGGCAAGAACTATCATTAGAGCTCCCTAGGAAAGGAACTAGAATAGCAAAGTAATGATTTTAGGGTAATATGCTGATGTTATTTGAAAGCTGGGATTAGGATGCAAACATTTGCGCAGCATTTTGTTTTACACAGTCCCTTGTTAATGCATCTGGTATTCATTTTAATACCACTAATCCTAATGGATCCATTTAGTACTCATGTGGATGTCATATGCACTTCCTGGAGGTGTTATGCTGTGATGAAGTACTGGTTGCCGGACACTTAAAGTGTTACCACATTTCCTTTGATTATGTAAATTTTTTTCATAAGCTGTCACAATAAAATTTTTCCTGGTACGTGTTAGCAGAAGCAGCTGTATGTGGAGACCATTGTATCAGCTGTATTTGAATAATGTCATGGCCAGGGGGATTCAAGCCTAATAGATAAAACATTCAGTTATCCTGGCAGTAAGTGGAATTTTAAAGTGTTTCAGAAAAGTAATCTTGGTTGCACACAGGGATAGAGCAAATGGGCAGGTTTTGTCAAGGTGGCAAATTTTTTTGGAAAAAGGCAATCAGTCAGCAGCCACTTTATCCAGAAGAAAATAATTTTCCAGCTTTTGTGTGGAGCAAGGAATATGAGTGGGGCAATGGGGCACTGTGGTTTGTTCAGCTGCATGCTTGCTCTTCAGAAATTGCTTTGCCTATCCTATGTTTGTGAAGTTTGTAATGGCACTTATTCAAGAAAAAGCATTGTCTTGAAAGCTTTCCAAAAGGCTTACTTTATAACAAAATAAATAAGGCTTGCAAAGTGATTACCCTCAGGTTTCTTGGTGGGGTTTTTGTGTTTTTGTTTTGTGGTTTTTGTTGGTTTGGGGTTTTTTTACAATATGGCTTAGGAATGTCTGACAGAACTAGATCAGAATGGACTGGAACATTTGGTTATATGGTTTGAATTATTACTAGACTTAGAAATGTACTTGTTTGGTAGAGCTTTAGCTTCTACTCTGTGGGTTTGTCTTGCGTATCTCTGCATGTGATACACAACATAGTACTTTAAAGTCAACCCTGTTAAAGCTCTGGTACTCTTTATCCCCACTGCAATAATAAGCCCTCCAAAAAGAGTGCCTCATAACCCTGTCCTTGTCCACATGTTGTTATTGTAATATCCAGTCTGATAAAAATTCTCAC
Source organism: Athene cunicularia (assembly GCF_003259725.1). Taxonomy (NCBI): domain Eukaryota; kingdom Metazoa; phylum Chordata; class Aves; order Strigiformes; family Strigidae; genus Athene; species Athene cunicularia. Next base: position 9,186,736 of record NW_020799095.1, on the reverse strand, counting down.
CAAAATCTATCACTAAATGGGAAGAGTAAGCCTCCAGATCAATATAGGGGTAACAGAGATTCAAGATACTGCATATGAAGCTGGTTCTTAAACAGTTTAACCTGATTCAGCTTCACCCAATTTTTCGAACTTATTCTTTGCATCCATCTCTTTCTGGTAGAAATGTATGGGAGTTACTTTTTTAACATTGGTAGTGTATAAAAACCTATTGAATGCTCACAGAAAGATAAAGTCCTCTAAAAGGGTCACTAGGAGATAGAAGCCTGTTCTTGCTGCTCTCTGTGTCTTCCAACAATTGTACTAGTTTGTGGAGGAGACAGACAGTTTTGAGAAGGGGTGGCATAAATTATTCTGGCATAGCATCCTAAGCCAGGACCAGGGAAAAATCACATATTTCCAATGCAGGGAATGTTTTGGATGCACCTATGTCTACAGAAGAAGTTTTTTGGTGGCTTAGTTTGTCATGTAGGTGTTATAGCTTTGCAGGTAGCAAAACTCTTGTTGGCAACTGCCATGTGTCCATCAGGATTCTCTGAGAACATAGTTGTGTTAGCATACCTAGAGCTGCAGAAACTCATGTAGCAAGATTTTAAGTGCCAGCAGTGGAAACGCTCTTGAAAGCAGGACTTAAAAACTCACACACTGACAAGAGCAACCTGCAGCTTCTTAATCCACACTGTTGCCAGGTAGATGAAAAAGACTCATTCCCTTTAAGTGCCCATGGTATTGCTTATATAAAATAATACTAAATGTGAATTCTACTGGTTTTGTCACTGTGTGACTGCTGAGAGCTGAATTGAGTTATCATTCATACACTCGTTCATCTGTTCAGAAAGGGGAGTTAAGTGGAGTCTTGCAGGACTGAAATGAGTAGTTCATGTTCTCTCTGGTCATGCCAGTCTTCTGAGCTTATATTCTTCCACAAACTCATAGAAAAGTGGTCCTTCTGAAATTTGGGTCTCACCCTGTACTTCCAAAGCCATAAAATTCAGACTGCCTTCTGTCATGTCTTTTTTTGCTGAAATATCATAAATCATGCTGTGAAAAAACATGTATCATGATAAAGATACAGCAGCTCATGACCAAACCATCATATAATCCACAGTTAATTGTTTTCTGTAGATTTGGGAATAATGGCTTTTCTTAATATGGTAGGTATTTCTTACAGAATTCCCATTCAGGGTAAAAGATAAGTTCCACTCATCATTCTCTATCTATCTTTTCTTCCCCACTCCAACTCCAGTCTTTCTGTTAGTCCACATTATCAGAAAGCAAATCTAATGTAAACAAATACCTATACAGATATCTAAGGTTTTGTATAACTGTTTTGTGACTGCAACCCCTACCACCTGCCCCTCCCCAAATAACTCCTTGAATGAACGCCACAATGTGTATGGTTACATTTTCACATGAAGGAATATGTTATTTCCCATGACACTCTACATTATTGTGGCACTGAGATAATGAGATATTATTGCCTGTAAAAATCACTTTTTACCTGTAGGCTACTTTTCACTTTCTTGGCCCCCTGGAAAATAGCTGAGGTTGTAGAGGGAATTTTGCAGAGCTCATGTGGATTATACTGTCAGAAAAGAAACATTGGAATGTACTCTCTTTTTTTCCTTTTTTTTTTTTTTTTTTTCTGAGTAACAGCTTGGGTCACCAGTTAATGGACTGTTGCCAGAATTACCTTTGACTTAAAATATGTCAAGTTAATAAAGTAATTTTTCACCGCTGAGTTTTGTCAAAATGATTTTGAGATAAGGGACCTGCCTGTGCCTCTTAGGTCTTCCTTTCTGTTCTAATTGATCTGTGAAAGTGATACCAAATAAAGGATCTTCCCCATTGTCACTTACTTGAGAGCCCCTGAACAAAACATTATTTCCATAGAGGAGCTCCCACACCCCAACATGGATTAGTTTCTATGTGTAAAGTGCCTTGGATATTTTTGCCACCTTCAAGGCTTCTGTTTTAAGAATTCTGGGCTCCGACTGATAGGTTTCCTTTGCAGGCCTGTGTTTCAGTATGTCCCAAGTCATGCAGACAGAAGAAAAACTGGTATCGTCAGTAAATCCTTGTCATTATAGAGTACCACTTCCCACTTGAGGTATGTCTCCTTCCTTGGAAAACACATTGCCAGATTCTCACAAAGCTAAACAAAAATATGCTATGTGTTATATATATTAAAAATGGTTATTAGCCAAATATATTAAGACACCCCCCCCCCAACATCACTCCTGTTTATAGCACTTCTAATGCTACCAATAAATTTCCATTCTTGGGGCAGTTAAAAATATATTACTTTTCTTATAGTATGTACTGCACTTCATTTTTAGTATTATTAACTCTTCTCACTTCTCGCTTACACATTCCAAAGTCCTCTTTGGATACTCAGTGCAAAGCTAGTTGTCCTTGTTTCCACTACAAATTTTCCTGAATAGAATGTACAAAGCACACTATTAACTATCTGTAATACCAATACACTACATGCTGTGATCTGGACCTGCAGTGTGGATCAAGTCTGGTAGCTTTTTACTACATTTTTTTTTCCCAAGTATTTATTTCACCTGTCTGGTGTTTGTATCATTAAACACCAAGGCAAGTGATTGACAGGTATCCAACATTTGTCTGAAGAGAGAATCTTGAAGGAACTCTGGCTGCTTCAAAGCAATACATTTACAACTTACTGCATGCGATTCATGGATTTTTTTTTAAATGAGCCGCCATATATTTCTTCATATATTTCTTCAGAAACCACAAGCAAAATATCAGGTAAATACTGGACAACTCATTTGTGTTCTAGATTATATGACATGCGTCTGTCTTTTGACTGATGTATCTTTTTTAGTACTTCAAACAGAATGTAGTATTTGCATATCTATTTCATAAATTTAGGTGACTATTTAAACTGTTATAATCTGTGTCATATATTATGCAAGACGTCTATAGATGGCATTAGAGAAGCTTTTTTTATCACAGAAAAAAATATTTATGTTCTTCAGAAAATTTTGTAGTGTTATGGTTGCTTAATCTATTCAGGAGTTAACAACATTTGGCTTTATCTGTTAAATATAGCAGAAGTAGCTTCACTTCTCAAGGCAGAAATACCTGTCAGAGTAGCGATCTGCAGCTGAATGCTACTGCCCATGTATCAATGGCCTGTACTAAACCAACTGAGAAAGGTACAACTAAGACTCGTCTTGTGTATTCCTCTTTTCTGGTACTCATGGTCATCATGGTCTTAGGAAGATATTAATAGGTATGAACTATCCAAGCAGTTTTTCTTCCAAACAGCATAATAACCTTGCTGCTGTCCATTCTGGTTACATCAGGAGTTTCCTGGTTGTCTTCACTGCGAAATAAGTTGAAAACTTCTTGAGCTACATAATTATTTAATGTAACTTTCAGAAAGCTTTTAGATCCCTAGGATCTGAATTATATCCAGACTGTGGTGTGGATAGCATAACATAATGATATGTTCATCATACATGACCGTACTGCTGTGTGACCAAGGCAGGACCTCACTCTTTGGGCTGGTTCATCTGGTAATATTTATGTATTTCCCAGCCACTTCCAATGACACTTTGCATTTCTTTTTCTCTGTAGAAAGAATACAAATACATACACGTGTATGCACACATGCATTTCCAGTTTCACCTTCACTTACTGCAAAGGTAGACTCACAAACCTGGATTAGGAAAGGATATTAATAACTGGAGCTTTAAAGCTGGCTGCTCTCCTTTACTATGGGTCAATTGGGAAATTATAACAACTGATTCATTGCAAACAGCTGTGTTTATGAAAGAAAAAAAAAAAAAAAAAAAAATTGGCATATATCCATTGTATGCCAGTAAAAGCATAAGCACGTGCTAGTCACCAGATCTGCAAGTAAAAAATACAGTACTTTAATTAGCTCTGGGTTATGTCTATGTTCCTAGTTTTAGGATGCTAGTGTTTCCTACAGTTTAGATATTTCAACATTAGGAAGAAAGGTCTCAGCCCAATAAACAAATACAAAATGTAGAAACAGATACTAATATTAAAAATGTAATCAATAATAGCTATTACTGTTGTTAATATAGTTGGTAGTCATAATTTGTTGAAAGAACAAAAAATAATTGCATTGATCATTTTTCAGTCTTTAGTTGAGAAGATATGGACGATTAATTTTTCACAAAGAAAGCTTTTTTTTCCAGAACTTGTTAAGGGCTTGGATTAAAGAGGTGTTAATTTAAAATGTAAAGGTGAAGCAGGAAAGAAAACAAGGATATGACCACAGCATGAGATACAGCATCGTATGGAGGTTGTTATAGTTGTACTGATACTGGGAGTAAGTAGCTATTTCAGCCTTACCCTGAACCTGGCCTGATTCAATATTTTTAACCAATTAATTTGAATAATGAAGCATAAATAGGTGCGCTATTTAGACTTGTAGTAAAATTTGGGTTGTAAGTGACTTCTGAAGATCTTGCTCAAAGCAGGTCTAACTTCAGATTGCCCATGGCTTTGTTCATTCAGATTTTGAAAATGTCATTAAATTAGTCCAAAAATATTTTTTTTTAAATGTACTTTAATGGAAACAACCTTATTCAGTAAAATTCATTATTTCTTCTGAAATTGTCTGTTTTCTTTGATAATAAAAGAGAAAAATTGTAAGCATTAGCTCATCAGGAACATAATTACCTTTATTTTCTTCATGTTTTTATTTTAAAAGTGAAAAACAAACCTCAGCAAAACCCCAATATTTTGCACAAAAGCCTGTTGTATTTGACTATCTTAATTCAAATAGAACTATATTTCTTGTTTTCCAGTTAGTTTTTCTGCCATCTTGAGAAGTGCCAAATAAAACTGCTACCAAAAAAACTGAAGAAAATTTCTTTATTTCAAAAGCTACACATATTCTTTCTTTGCTTTCATTTGTAAAGAATGGCAAAATAAGTATAATGAAAGCATGAATGCTTTTCAGTAGCAGGAGAATGGGTTTTAAACATAATTCTGTTTTTGAGTAGACCTATACAGAACAGTCTGTGCTTCAAGTTAATTGTTAATTTTTATTTTATATTAGTATTGAAAATAATGTAGTTGCAGGAAAATTATCTTAGCAGATTGATATTAATCACAGGAGGTGGATATGGTTAAAGGGAAGCAAACATGTGGAAGCATTTTTATAAGCTTGCATTTCTTTACTGCTTCAAGGTGTGGGAGTGGTGGAATGGTGCAGTGCAGGCTTGCTAAAGACAGCACGGAAAACAAAATAATCTCCCTCTTCCACAACAAATACTATGCTAGTGTGTATTTGCTAATGTGAATTCATGGCATTGGAGACAGAATTAGGAACCTGACAGAGCTCCAAAGCTAACTTCCAGGTCAGAACCCCTTCCTGGCACTCAGAGATTCTCAACCTGGAATCCTTTCTGATGATTCCCTGGGATGGGAGTAGGGGGGAAAAAAGCATACTCTATTCATTCTCATCTAGCTCAGTTCACTCGTGTAAGTGAAGACCAGATTTTGTTCTGCCTGGTTTCAAAACATCCAAGGGTTATTTTAAATTTCTGTGTTTGGGCCTGTGGTCTCTGCACAATAGTACATGTGTTGAACTTGTTGCTCTGTATTTGTGACACGTCCAGCTGCATCCTGTACTGTCATAGCACAGGTCACTGGTGACTGCCAACTAAAACACATTGCTTGTGTTTACATACTGCACTGAAATGTGCTGGGATGAGATACTGAAGTTTCTTCAGTCCTGAACTGTAAACTCTAAGGAATTGGTATGCAGAAAAGCACTCAGAGAGTGCACTTCTGAATGCTCAGGTATGTAAAGGTTTTTTCCTAAGATACAGTGTTGCAGCAGTTCCCTGTCACAGCTTTCCTGAAGCACAGGGAACCTTGTTGAACTGTGAAGAAGGCAGACGTTTTCTACGATGGTTTCCCTGGAGTCACCATTTTTCTTTGCTTATTCTTGTTTCTTTCCCATTTTATACAAACATGCCTTGACACACAAGTTCCCACTGCAGAAAGAGTCTAGAAAGTCTGCCACAGTTTCTTCTGGTTTTGAGGAAACTATCTCCTCCTTTGAGTTTTATAACTGGGTATTCAAGGTTCAGGAACTCATTTGTTATTTTTCCTTGTTGTTTGACGTAAGCTAGGTAAAATATAATTTTTCCTAGGAAAAAATACCTTGTCTTGGATATGTTCCCCTGGAAAATAAACTTATGTTACTATTTGGCAAAGTTGGAAGTGGGATGGCTTTGTTCTGAGAACTTTTCATCCACTGATATCAATAGAGATTTCTTCATTGGTGACCATTTGGCAGAAACTAGGGGTTATTCTTTCAGGCATACTGTCATTTTTCTTAGAAACCTAAAAAGCTATGCCAGTTAAGCTGTTGCAAAAGTTTTTTGGAGGTTGGGTTGGGTTGGGTTATCTGGCGATTGGAGAGACTAATTTCTTCTTATGTTGTTGTGAGCACAGTAGGCTAGATTTATCTCTGGCATCTCTCCACTGAGACCAAACTCTCAGTTTTCCTCCCTCTGTTCCTTCTAGCAGGTCACACAGAATTATATCACACAGTAAGTTTATGGTGTTTTTTTTCCCAGTTCAGGTCATTTGGGGCTTACTTAAAATATTCTTTTTCCCTGTTTAGCCAACCAGTACAAGGAAAGATAATATACTGCTCTGGTCTGTAGGGCACTGGCTTCCTCACAGATTCTGTGATGGGATGATGGAGTTGGGAAGCACTCCTTCCTAGAAATCCATTACTATCTAGATGTGTATCATACTGCCAAGAACATTAACTGTCCTCTCTTATTATGTCACAGCAAATAGTAGGGCTGAAATAGAAAGGTGAGGAGGAAAGTAAAATAGCTATATGTATATGATCTTTTGCTACATCAAGGATAGCTGCATTTGTACCATTTCACTTCATATCAATAGCTTTTTTGTTGTCAGTTTTAGTAAGTGTAAGATACTTTGTGACAATTTTGACCCCTTTAAAATAAAATGGAGATTTTTGGGCTTCTGCGTTCTTCATGTTTTAGTCCTGCTGGATGGATCTGGAAATTTGTCTGTGATTTAAAGAAGACACCAAATCCTCTTATTTCATTTTCTTGGGAAGAAGCATGATTAGATTACTAACCATTAGCAAAGTGTTCCCACAATGTCCTTCTATTCAAATTCCATGTGAGTCAGATTTGTTTCTAATTCGTTGCTCCAAAAAGCACATAGGAGAAAAGAGTGAAGGCAGGCAGCCAAGAAATATTGGGCTTGAATATTACCGTTTGAATCTAATTACTGTTCAAGGGGTGACATAGAGTATGACTGCATATCTCTCTGCATGCTAGCTCTAATGTTTTATCCTAACTGGTAGGTATTCCATGTGGATGTTTAAGTTTTTCTCTGCCACAAGGAGGTAGTACATCACTTTCTGGTTTAGACATAGTCATATACCTCAACATCCATGACACCTTCCCTGAAAAAATGTCTCTTTTCCACAGAGATGGTCTGGTCCCCCTCCACTGAAGGTATAACTTGCTCATAAACCACAAATGTTATGTTCAGATAGTAAATTCATTGCTGCAATGCACAGCTGTCATCATCTTTCTTCTCTACAGATATTACAGAAGCAAGAGTGGTGAGCTTCAGAAAACCTTGCCCATTTTAGTAACAGCTGAGAAAAAAACCTCTGAGAGGCCAGGGAACAATTGATAACATTAGACCACAGAGTATCTGCTTTGTGTAGTTCAAAGAATTATAGGCTTCTGCGCATAAACAGGAGAGGCATGTAGTTCTGTTTGTTAGATGATAATTCATTTTAATAATTGAACACTCATTTTATACTCTTCTAATTAAGTAAGTACTATTATTGGCTTTTTAATAATTTTTCATAAAATTCTGCTAAGTTTTACGTATGTCATTTTTTTCAGCTGCCAACCCCACCTTGTTAACGAGTAGACCTTTCAGTTTATGTAGTGAAAGTTCACTTCTTTATTCACTCTCTCACACTATTCTGGCTATAGCAAACTTGAGAGATTTCCTTGAGCAATGTTTACTCCTGATAATAATTAGCTCTTTTATTATCTTTGTGGTTGCATGCATTGGGGTGGTTTTTCTCTACTTAGAAAATGCTCCCCAATTTGAACTGTTGCTTTTGCTTGTTAGACAACCAAATCTTTTCAAGACAAGACTAATTAGCTAGCGTCTAATGGCCGTTTTCAGGACACTGCATAGTAGTTTTCTTTGGTTCTTTTGGTATAATTATTTGATTAAAATGGAGATTTGATTACTCCTAAAGCCTGACAAAACATCAGAGTTTTAAGTTGATTGTGATTAATTTTTCTCAGCTCTTCAAAGCTGTTGTCTTGCAAAGCAACAATTACTGGTACGCAACTGGACCTTTGAATAGATTACAAGGGAAAATAGCTGAACTGCTGGCTCATACTCTCCATCATGGAAACCGTGGAGAGTCTGCAGCAGATAACAGTATGAAGGATATAACTATATCTTTGCATGAAGTGGCAAGAGTGGCATATAAGCATAGATAAAAATCTTGAGTTATAATTTAGTCCCACAGCACTTCATGCAATTTGTATGTATCTCCTCCTCTCCCAAAATCAGAAAATCAGGGGATTTGGCTTGTAAATACATAATGCTATAAGCAAGACAATCTACACACCCTCCACAGCTCACACAAGGGCAGCCCTTCACGTACGGCTGAGTCAGTATATAGAGAGCTAAGGAAAAAGATTTTATTCCCTTTGAAGAAGGAGTGTTATATAATCAAACAAAATAGCAAGACAATAAAAATCTACTTCTAACACAATCTGAAGTTGACATGAGTTTTAAAAAATACTCATGTATTTTGTCCAAATCTTTCACTCTGGAAATAAAGTATCTCTCTTGGTCCATATCAAGAATTGAGCTTGAAATAGTATTTACCCATATCCATAATTTACTGGTTGGATAGGCAAAAATAAATTAAATAGATCGCACTACAAAGAAGCACACTTTCTCTCTGTATTTTACTTTGTTGTGGGGTATTTTTATATTGGCAGGTAAATGGAATCCTTTTACAGATGTTGGCAATACAGTAAGACATGGGTGATAAAACTAAATGTGGAAAATTGCTGCATAGCACAGAAAGAGTGAAACTAGAAATCGTTTGGAAAATTGCTGCATAGCACAGAAAGAGTGAAACTGGAAATCGTTTCTGTGACGTTATGCTTCCAGTAGAGTAATATTCCATATGAGCCTATTTGAAAGTTTTATTTTCATGGTGCAGCTTTTTTAAAATTAATTACACCAACAAAATTTTTGTTTAGGTGTTTGTTGTTGTGAACAAACAAATGTGTGAGCTTACTTTAAATTGCTTCACACTGGATGAAATTAATAAAAACTGGTGATGATCATGATAAAAAGAGAAAAGAATTAGAAAAAAAAAAAAACTGTCAGGAGAATTAGTTCATATAAGGCTTTGTTTTTTCTACTAGATACTGCAAAACAGTTGACTGTTCTGAGATCTCTTAAGTAGGTTTAAGTTTAATGTGTATTTTGACAATAATGCCATGATTCTCTCTAAGAGTCCATCAGCTCTACACAGCTCTCAAAGGGACACAGGGAAATGATGCTTCATGCAAGGGCAATAGCTCTGTCTATACTGTTTTCACTCAGGGGATGGCTAAGGTTGACACCTTAGGGATTTCTAGAGAAAGCTATCTTATGACACCCCTATCTTCATCCTGAGTGTGTATATCGTGATAGGCCTGGCACTCAATTTCCTCTCTTGGAAATGTCATAAAACCAAGGCAGACAATATTGGCAAAAGATTTCCTAAATGAGCCCAGACATCATCTTCTGGGAGGACTGGTGGGATATACAGGCATTCATAGCTTAGACTGCTAAGAAGAAGAGCTATGGGCATAGGAAGCACAGGCATGGCTTGTGCTAGCCTTCTGCCTCTGCACAGCCCAGCCAGATGAGGTACATACCGAGCAGCCTCTCTCTTACAGGAGTTGCTCTGTGCAGGTAGGAGCCCAGTATTTAACTGGTGAGCTTTTAGGATTGCCTGTATGGCATGCATTGCCTCACCAGACCCCGACTTTGAATGATGAGCTTAGCTCCTGAGTATGCCTGAAAGTGCTGATCCTGACATGAATCTAGGAATTTTCTGTCATAGATTCCCAGGGATCTTACACAGAGTGGTACCATGCAATACAATTCCTTTGTATAATGCATTGCTGTCTTTAAGAGCTAAAAAAATTCTGCTTTGCTGGGAAAAAGATAGTATCTGAATTCTTTACCTATGTAATATACTTGTACCCTATGTAGTATCTGTATTGTGCACTGTGAGTTGGGAAGTGCACACCCATAATTAGGTCTGGGCCAGGCAAACTCAGAAGTCAAGAGAAGATTCTGTCAAAAATCAAGAAGCCTAGGATCAGACCAAGCCAAAGCTCAAAACCAGGAGACACTATATTACAGTGGTGGGGTAAGCAGGCAGGAGTATTGCTGTATGCAAGTGGCACACAGGTAACTAAGAGCAAGTGTTACTAGTTGGGTACATATTGACTCAGCTCTCTCTACCTTGTTAGATTACTGCTTGCTGAACACTCGGCTACCAGGGAACTTGGAGAGACAGTGGGGTTTTCTTCACTTGCATAAGTGCTTTGCTCAGTTATGGCAGTACAGGTAAGCAGTTCTTGTGATGAATACAAACACTGGTGCTGAGCAAAATGCTTTCACAGCCATACCTAACTTCCAACACACCACCGCACCTCGGTGTGCAAACTGGGCCCTTCCGTACCCGTCCCAAAGGGAGCTCTGTGCACTTTGCATATAGAAAGAGCTCACAGATCCTGCTTGCTTTCATATTTCTTGACTTCTGAGCAGGCTCATTTCATAGCCATGCTATGGTTTTGTTTGTTTGCTTTATTATTATTTTTAATATCCAGTATGTCAGTTATTGTAAAGGAGCACCTCAGAGTTCTTCAAACTCCCATCCATGAATGCAGATTTCTTGTCTTTTAGTACTGTTGCTGACTGGCAGAACTGCCTCTTGGCATCATGGTGGCTGAAGTCATTCTTGGCAGGAGTTGTTTTAAACTCTTAAGTGAAAATGCAGCATCTAAGTTTCTGAGGAAACACTGAAGACATACTGAAAAATGTCATACGCAGCTTGAAAGGGAGTTGTGCAACTCCACATACCAAGTGAAACCACACTGGGAATTGTGAAGAAGAAATCATTGAAAATATTATCGTGGAATCAAGTATGGTTGTTGCCTAAGGCTAAATATGAAACCCTTGAAAAAAATATATTGGTGTTACAGAAATTGTGAGACTATATGGGAATTATAAATATCAGAGGAGGAAAAAAAATGTTTAGGAAGTAGAACAAAGCACCTCAACTTCTGTGAGACTCAAACTCAGCAGTCATTATGAAATTTTTAAGTCTTAATGGAACTGACATAGTAAATGAACCAGTGTTGGCTGTTTTATTATTTTTCCTGATATTTATCTAAATAGTTCCCAAAACTATTACCTCATTACTTTCCAAATCTTCAGTGAGATCTCTTTTCTGTGAGGCAACTAGAAGAAATACTATATGACAAAGTACAGAGAGATTTGAGGATAATTTTCATGCAGAGCTGAAACTGTCCTGTGTAAAAGATGAAAAGTGAGAGTACAAGTGCTTGACTTAGAAACGTGGGCAGAGAATGCTGGAACAATTAATGTGAGATTGAAGTGGCAGTTCATAAGTGTATATATGAGAGAGTAAGTGTTTGCAAGAAATATATGGTGCCTTTCATTTCATCATTCATGCTTCACCATCATATCAGTTGTTCAGAGTGATAGAGTCAGTAAGGAAGCACAAGTAGATTCTACCACTATTTTTTTTTTTTTTTCTCACACTGGTCTCCTATGTGTCTTTTAGTGAGTCACATCTTTTCAGTGTGTTCTAGTTTCACTATCCATCAACAATGTCACGCTCACAGCTTATCTTTTGTTCTGATGTTTTGTGGAATCATAGAATGGTTTGGGTTGGCACTATCAAATCCTGTAAGCAAATTTAGAGGATGCTGTGAAACACTAAGGGAATTAGAGGAGTGCTGGCACAGCGAACACAAGAAGTTACACTAGGATACCTGTAGCCATCACTTTGAGGTTAGCCACACTCATTTTTCACCAAAGGAGCTCCAAAAACTGAAACTTCACACGTTGGTTCTATGGGAGATCATTGTCACAGTTGAAGAAATGGTATTTTTCTAAGGGAGTTTGTACTCTATCAGTGAGTGTATTGAAGCAACAAGAATTAGCCTCTATGTGTCTTGAGGCAGAGATTTTGTCTTCCTTTATAGCTGAACAGTGAATAAAATTTTCTTACAATTACTGTGAATAGCAGAAGTGGTATCTTATATATATTTGAATTAAACAAGGCTTGTGGGACTATAAGCAGACCATCCACTATCTGTTTAATTTAGTTATTGTAAATGCTTCTCCCTTGACTGTAGAAAGTCTGTCTTTGACTGGGAGGCCTGAAACATTCATCATTCTCTTAACCTGAAACTTTAGACTAGACCTCTAGTAGGCAGTAGTGGTAGGAATATGGTATGGATCTAGAAAAGTAATGACAAATGTTGGTATGTTGGTATTATTACAGTTGGATAAGTAAGGGGGGGGGGGGGAATTAGTGTTTTTAATTTTTATTTTAAAACCTTGTGTAGATTTTTTGAGATCATTCTAGAAATACTGCATTGCAGTTAGGGTCATTGCAAAGACCACAGTAGCACTGCCATAATACTAACATCTTGGTTTGTATGTTATGCATTTGTTGTTCTTAAATGAGGTTGGTGGGGGACTGAAGACTACAGAGATTAAAATTTCTCCACAAGGCAGCAAGAACAGGCGTGAGCATCAGTTGCCCATCAGTGTTTCACCAATATAAACCAGCTCCATTTTGAGGTTTTCTAATCCCATTCAGGATTCAAACATCTCTGTGGAAAATACTTCAGTTTGCAACAGTGTCTACTGATGTTAGTACTGTTAATACCACTGTTGGTGGTTAAAAATAAGTGGGCACTAACACAGTTCCCAGGGATTATGGGAGTAGGAAATTTCAGAAAATGTATATTTGGGTAAACATTTGACATGAATTCAAAACCACATGTGCTTCTCCAATGTTTATCTGAGCTGTTTGGAACATCCAGATCTGATAAATTTGGTGATCTTTTGGGGACCTCCGTTTAGAGGAGGTGCCGTAGAAATACAAGTAGATATCACATATTATAGCTGTTTCCAGCTCTGCTGCTTTTGCTGTAATAAATAACCAGTCTTCTGAACACTTAAAATAGCAGAAGAAATAATTGGCTGAATTGAAGAAACAGTTAAAGACTTTAAAAAGGACATTTCTTATGTAATGATGTGGTAAAATAAAACCTTAACAGCACTGACTATGTACTGACAACGACTTTAATTGTGTCTAAGATGTAGTTCAACTACTATAGAAAAATAATATACTCAAAAAAAAAAATCTACAGTCACTCAGGTCTCCATGTTTACTATTCTCACTAATGTGATGATGTGAGAACAAACTTGGTGACATACAAGGGTAGAGAAGTTAATAGACTGTCCTGGAAAAAGGGGCAGAAATAACTAGCTCTGTAACATCCATTCCCCTAGAGGAACAACCTTTTATATGGTTCATAAAAAGAGAGAAGTACCATCCAAAGAGTACTACTGTTCTTATGGAGATTTAAGGGGTTTCTGAAGTAGAGACAGAAAAGCAGGAAGAATTTAGAGTACAGAAATGCAATTTTGAAGCAGCAACTCTTGTTATAGCCAAGTTGGAGGATAAGGCTTGGACTGAGCTTCATCTTATTGTAAATGTCCTTGTTAACGCATCCAAACCTCAGGAAAGAAGTGAGGCCCAACTTAGCTTAGCATGTTGACTATGTCTTAAAGAGGAAGTGAAAAGTAATTGCTCACAGATGGCATGGTGATCTGTGGTAATTGGAACTGTAGTACCAGCTTCAGGGAAGAAATTCTCAGCTCTCTATAAATGTTAGGTTGCTGATAACTCACAGGGAACCAAATGCTTTCCAGGAGCAAACTATAACTTTTTTAATGACTAGAATGCAAGTTGTATTCCATACATCCACATCACATTTCTTGTGATTGTTGGCTTCTGTTAAACATCTTAATTAAGCCCTTGAAAACAATTTCAGATAACACCATGTGCTAATGCAACTCCTAAGTCCACTGAAGTAGCTCATTTCAGGGTGGAAAGAGAAAGGAGATACAGGAATTCTCCTCTGGGAAATATGGTTTCCTTGATGCTTTTTTCTGAAGAGGGATACAGCTAACCCAGGGTTTTTTAACCCAGGGACTCAAAGGGGCCTATCTGCATGGCATAATAATATACATGTCTTGGGGTAGTCAGATTTTGGAGGACTAGTTGAAGTGACTCTTCAGCATGCTCCTTTGAATAGTGTAGACAGTGGTAATCTATGGTCATGAAAGGATATGTTCGTGTGCTACAACTCATCGGTACTTTTGCCTTGCTGCCTCTCTGACCAGCCCTGTCTCAGTTCTGGGCCATGCCAGCCAACTCTGGTGTCTTTCAAAGCAACAGGCACTGCACAAAACATAGATGGTGCTGTTATCCTGTCCTGTAATGTATGAAGTAAGAGCCTTGACTTACAGTTGTTACAGAAACAATGATTTATAGCTGTAAGTACTTAATAATGCCAAAAACATTTTATGAATTAGGTGGAACGAATAAAACAACCACTCCCATTTTGCAGAGTGGGCAAAACTGCTTCCACAGCAAATGACTTCAGAACTACTAAAAGAGAAAACTGCAACTTCATGAAAGGGACAGGCAAGTAGAGCCAAGAAATAACATCTCTGACTATCTTTGAGCAAAACAAAGTGATAGTGGGAGCAAAAGACAAGCAAATAGCTAAAATACCATGAAACATCAGACTTTTCCTAAGTAACACCTACAAGTCATGTGTCAGACCTCTCTTCTACATACCTGAATTGATGATTAAAAAGTCATGATTCAAAAATATTAAGTTAAAAAACAACAAATAAAGCCTAGTTAAAATCTCCCAAGAACACCGAATTGGAGAGGGGAGATAAACATACCCATCCAAATTTTAATATGCTTTTTAATAACATACACTCTCAAACCCAGAATACGCATGCAGAGCTTTTTAAAAGCGCAGTTTAACTTGAGGCGAAACACATGCTGTTGTGTGCTACCAGGAAAACACCTTCTATTAGGGTGAAATTGTCCTGAGCCAGAGAACCTACACAAAGCCTAATTTTATCTGGTTTCTGACTGACGGGCTAGACCTCACACAGATCTTTTTTAGCTGTTTTGGTTCTCTTTCTTCTGGAATCTCTTTTTTTTAGAGTAGCACCTTGGTAGTTATGGACCTGTCAACATGGGCATTATAAATGTTTTCAGGGCTTTGTAGTTCATCTGTGTGAGAACTCACATCAATCCAAAATTTGACTCAATAGGTCTGAGTCTTTGGCTTTGCACCACCCTGCTGCTGATCTCATCATTTATTCATGGAGCCTCCTAGGTTCAGTGGGCATCGGGGAGTTACAGCCTACATTCAGCCTAGGCAGAAAAAGGAATTTTGTAAAAAATAGATGTTTGTTTTAATAAGCTTCTTTAGTGTCTTGCTAGAAACACTCACTCTTGAACTTAATGAATTTGCATGCATTTTCATTCTAGGATCATTTTATTTAGGGCTTTCTTGTTTCTCTGAAGTGCTGAAACATTTCTGCTTTTCTGAGCAGTTATTTTATAGAATAGTACAAGAGTACAATGGAACAAGAATCATTTGTTGCAGACGTGCATATTTATAGTTTACAGCAACTTTTATTATCTGCACTAATGCATAAAGTCATTAAGATTTGAGGATATCGTTTAGGGATCTCTCAGGAATTTCAGACATTCAGATTTAAATCATCACTGCTATTCTTTCAATTCCTAATTCAGTCCATGTTCCAGCTTTTTAATACCACCTAGTATCACTGTCAGTGACTCTTAATTCTTTCAGGAGATTCAGAAAGTAATTTCTGCCCTGGTAATATTGCTTCTTTTCTTTTTTTTATATCCCATTGCTAGGGGGGGAATAAGAATTATCTACTTTGATAGCAGCACAGTTTGTACAGGCCATTTCTAGTTCAATTCAGAGACCACTGTTGAAAAGCTTTGGATACATTTCATGTAGAATGATAGTGATTGATGTTATGGGTATGCAAAGTGATGTCCAGGGCCTCCTTACTAATCACTGTTAATTTGATCAGTCTATTTGCACTAGGAGAAACTCTGTTTTTAAAAAGGATGTGACATAGAAGTCTGAAAAAGATGACACTGATCAATGAGCTACCTTCTTCACTTTTTAAAAGATTTGTCATTTGACGACCACAAAATTTGAGGCAGCTGTCTTCTGTTTCACTCCTTACTATTTCTATTTCAATTATTTGCACCTGGTCTTCCTCTGTCAATGGATTCAGCAGGGTGGTGCACCCAATCAAAAACTATCACTAAGAAGTGGAGACAATGCCTGGTTCAGGGACTGAACGCACACCCTCATCTCGCTAGACCATGGGCTACAAAACAGGAAAGAGCTTTAATGTAAAGTACAAAAAATTGTAATAAATCACAGTGCAGAGTTGCTTAGAGTGGTACTCCTCACGATCACGTCCTGGATTTCTAGTTATCTGGAACCTCTTCCTGCTGTCATTGACTAGAAGGAATTTTGCCAGTGGCATTGTGTGGAAATCAGTCCAGTGGTGTCTTTGTGTTTTATGTAATGCTTTGTCCTGAAAGAGCCCTTGAGCATTTCACAGACTGAATTCAGTCATGGTTTTGCCACAGTCCTTGGGCAAAGCACAGCCCACTGTAGTTTTTACTCCAAAAAGAAGACAGGCTGAGAGTTACAAACCGGTGTTTAGGTTCCTTCTTGCATCCAGTAAATACTGCTTGGGGAAGACTGGATGCTTCAAGAGTGATTTAGGAACCAGAACGGTCAACAGGGAGTTGCATGTTTAGTAGCACAGTGCAAAGCACTGCTGTATTAAATATTAAATCCCACCCTCTCTATCCATACAACTCTACAAAGAAAAAATGCTCCCTCCCTGGGAGTCCCCAATACCCCAGTTTCAGCCCCCAATACATTCTTTTTAAGGTAGCTTGACTGCAATCTATCTGCCAAAAAAAAGAGAGTGAGTAATTGTTTTCATTCAAGGGTAGGGAGGCAACTCTTTCAGTAAGACAATCTCAGTGGCTAGAACACTGATCCAAGATGGAGGAGATAGCACTTGATTCTTATCTTCATATGACAGATGATGACACCTACAGCTTCCAAAAGTGAGCACTCCCTATGGCTATTGGCCATACTCCTCTCCCTTTTGTTGAAGCTATTCCACTCAATGGGACTTTGTTGCAGATTCACCAGCCCAGTGAGGGGAAACATACTTTTTTTTTTTTTTTTTTTTTTTTAACACTGGGTTTAAGTTACTGCTTTGGAGAGGGTTTGTGTTTTTCATAAAATAGCTGCTGTATGAAGTACCTGTGCTGACTTTAGAGCAAGACCTGGTACTCAGAACTTTGTCTTGTCTCATTTTTTGCAACCATTAACTAAGGAAACAAAATTCTCTACTTTTCCTCCACAGGTAGCATCAAAATTAGTGTTCTCTGCAGTGTGATACATATTTGGGTCTTCTGAGAATCATCCTTTCCAAGAAGACTGGCAGATGGGCCTGATCATGGTTTTAAGGATTACAGTTTTGATGTGGCTTTAGGCATGAAACACCTCCTTTGAATGTGTATCTAACCAACTGATCCAACTTCACCAAAGAAGTTTGATCTTCTCGGTTCAGAACTCAAATCTAGATCTTTCAAGCCTCTGACTAATACTGAAGCACGAGGTCACCCTTCCTCTCCTGCTGTTCCTATCAATTGTTGAAATATGTTATCTGCCCAGTAGGATATGGAGCTTTTTAGCTATTAAGTCAACACTATACAGAATGCAAGATATTGTAACTTTTTGAAATGTCCTCAGGAATACAACCATCGTAGGTAATTGTGTGAAAACCACCTTGGAGTGTTTCAACAATAGTTGTGGTCTTAATTTTATGCCTATATTTTAAAAGACACCATCATAAAAAAAAAGGCAAAACAAAAACCACACACGCACGGTCCTGCCCTCTCACATCATGTTGGGCAGTGATTCAACACTGACTCAGACCTTTCTACGGAGACAGCCACGCTGCTTCCTGCAGCAGGAAAGAATCTCAGGAAGGAAACCCTACAATTCCAGGCACAAAGTAGTGTCCTTGGGTCCCCTTTGTGCTTTCACAGAAGGTCCCATTAACATTAATCAGCATTAGGGACACAGCAGCTAGGGAACAGTTCAACAGAGAATGCTAATTTACTGTTTAAGAATCTTTGTTGCATTTGATGTCTTTTTTTTTTAAAAAAAAAAAAAAACGGAAAAAAAGGAGGGGAAACTACAGGCTATTTCCCAAAGGAAAGGGAAGGGATGATAGTGCTTGTAGATCAACCTGAAACATGAACGTCCACGAAACAGTCACTGAGCTGCACAAGGAGGAGTGAGTGTGAGGCTGTGTCCATGGCTAGGAGATTGATGTGAGGGTGGGCAGTCCTGGACTTTTCATCCAGGACTTTATTTTTCTACAGTTTAAACATGTATACAGTCTTGGGAGGCAGGACAGCAACGTGTCAGACCTCTGTGCTTCTCTCCTGGTCCTGACATTGTCATAAACTCTGCACAGGGACATGGTAGCCACTGAGAGGATAAAGTATGCTTTCCTATTTCATGCACACTGTGTCTGGTGAGGTGCCTTGCTAGGAGCCCAGTTTTGTTTGAGTGATATGATTTCTAAATAAAGTTACCATTTGAAATAAGAGAGCTGATTCTATTTAATTCCTTCAGCAGCTGCATCCTCAAAAGTGAGCCCTGCTCACCTGCTTGAAAAAAAAAACAAACTTTGTAAGCATCTACTCTCATGAGAGAATTTAATCCTGAGGGAGTTTAGGCATCTGCCTGAACTCTAGTTACAGGCTTTAAGCCCCGAAGAGATGCAGGATTTCAGACGGATCCTGGTTTTAGTGTTTCCTGTTGCCTCTCTCTAGAAAGCTCCACTTGCATCTTGATGCCACTAGGTTATCGTTCTGTCTGCCAGTCATTCACAAGGGTCTCAGTACTCAAGCATGAGCTTGGTATATATTTTGAAGGGGCAGGCATCTAAACATGAGAGGCTGCAGATTTTTTTACTTACATGCTACAGTGTCCCTTATTTGATCTACCATAGCTAACTCAATGTATATATTCAGAACAGTTAAGCAGGGGATAGGACTTCTGTCCAATGATTTCATGTGTGACTTTCAAATGGGTGACTTAAATCCTTTCAGTATCTCAGCCTGTCATTTGTTTTCTTGGATACCCTGCTGTTTATCATGCCTGGCTTCCATTGCAAATTTTTCAGTCTGGAGTGCAAGCTGTTCTAGACAGAAACCATCTTTTCTGTGTTTGTCTTATGCTTGATACACAGTGAAGTTCTATCCTTGAATCTTAACTAGTAGCAGTGCTAATCCTCCACAGGCAGATGCTGAGGCCAGAAAGGTTGCTGGGGTTCAGGTCTTCTGCCTTTAAAATTTTCTTTAATAGGAACTGAAAGCACTCTTGCTTTTTGGAGGAAGAAATTCACTTTCTAGGATAGCGATCAATGTTAAAAATTATGTATTGGTTGAGAAATAGCTGGGATTCCTTGTTGCCAACAATTTTATTAAGTTGCTGGTCCCTGTTCTGGTTAGTATATGCAAGTACAGCACTACATACTGCAGTTTCAGTGCCTCTTCTTGATTGCTTGTCATTTTATGTAGCAAGTCATTCCGGCTACTGCACTTTCTCTGCAGTCATAGCTTTAAAGAGCTGGTGATGCATCACCAGTGATAACTTCAGCCCTGTTCCAGGAAAAAGCTGTCAAGTTTTTGTTTTCACCTTCTTCTGACTAACTGCAACTTCAGTGCATTTTAAAGAACTTTCATGTTTATTCTCCTGATTAGCATCAGGGTTTACGGTGATGAATAAATCATTCACTAGTGCAACCATTTAATAAGCTTTTCCTGGGTCCACCTTAATGTGAGTAAGAAAAGTATGAATGCAGTGCACCCTACACCTGAGACAGTCACTTTATCTGAGAAATGATCACCTTATTCTTTCAGCAAAGGATTAGTTTTGATTTGTCTGTGCAAAACGAACATCTGCAGTACATATTCCATGGAATTTGTGAGGTGGTTAAACTGAAATTTTACTACATTCTTTCTGGTCAGCTTGCTCTTTTTTTGTCCCATTTAAAAAAAAAAAAATAAAAATAAGACAGCTATCTGAAATGGAATAGTTTAAATGTTCTGCTGTGCTGTCTTCATGGTAAAGATATTAACTGTTTAGTTTTTCCTATTCTCCAGTGCCTTCTAGACTTAACATCTTGCTGCAGTTTTGCTTTATTTTCCCACTGTGTTCCAAATATCTCTGTGAAAATGTGTTGGGGGATTAAATCTTCATGCTTCTCAGATGCTCTAATTTTTTTCTAGAATACTCCCACTTTTTCAAGCTAATTAATCTGTTTTCAATTGATCTCTTATTTATTTCTCTAATTTCTACTGTCTATGCCATGAAAAGGTGGGTTTCTCTGAATGTAATTTAATGCACAGAGTTGAGACAGAAAGTGAGTGTAAATCTTACCTGCAAAGCTTCTACTCCTTTTAACCCAGATTTTGTTTAGGTAAGGAATGATAGATTAAAACCCTACATTGTGCCTAATCTGCACCAGTATCATGTAAACTGATCTGTAGCTGTCATGTAAGGTTTTGACAGCCTTGATTGTTTTGCCTCACATTTATAAATAACACAATTCAGTGCCAGCTATGGCAAAACTGAATAGTTGCACAGAAATCCAAAATAATGTAGGTTGTGCAAACACACTGAAAAAGTAGCAGAAGTAGCAAAAGGGAGACTGTGAGGCTGTTGAGATATGAATTGGACCAGGTATTCAAAGACACAGATGTCACATACGAGTTATGTTAATTGTAGTGGCTCTAAATTTATCAAAGAGTGGCTGTTAGTGGACAAATTCTCATTATTGATGTATATTTTCTGAAGTCAATATAAAGCAGTTCCAGGAACTTGTTTTGAGCAAGAGTGTTTTCATAATAATTAAGAAATAGAAGGCTCAGTTAAATAGAACAGGAAAAAAGCAGCTCCTTTAGTCCTATAAGCAAACAAAATGTTAGGTTATGGTTTTAGTGTTGAAGAGTGAAGTGTTCTGCAGATAAGCCGACACAAATTTATTTCAGAAACCTCAGTTTCCAGTTCTGAATTCTTAAAAGGAAAACCTTGAGTTAAATAGAAATTAGTATAAAATGTTAATGGAAGAAGGCGAGTATGTAAGGGAACAAACAGCAGCTTGCTGAAGCAGAAAGTAATTTTTGAGTTATTGAGCAGATGAGAAAGCTGGGTTGTGTGTTCTGTGCAGCTGGGCTTATCGTGTAGTTTGTCTGCCTTTTTTTACCTAGACTGAATCTTAATAATGTTAGCTATGTAATTTGCCATAAACTTGGAATTGGAGCCTGCGATATTTTTAGCAATGCCTTACTTTTTCTTTCTGTTAATATTTCCCAGACTCTCCCCCACCTACATCCTCATTAGTCTCTACTGCAAGAAAATGAATGGCAACTTGCATTTTGTGAATTTAGAGTTCCACAGACTTTCCTGCACAACTCACTTCACTCCAGAACTGTCAGATAACTTCAGTCCAAGTGAATCTGCCATTTCTGTATTTATTTAACGTTGGTTTTTACTGAGTTGTGGGTGGAATGGATGGTATCAAAATGTTTAGCGTGTGGTGGCTGGAGGCATTTTCATCATATTTTCCTGTTGTTATGACACTCTTGTCTGTTTATTTTTTTGTTTTGCTTGCAGCAAGTGTGCATAGTCCCAAACTTCTGAGTTGTTTATGAACAGTTGTTCCATTTTTAGTATCTTTAAGAATAATTTAGAAGATTTATTACATTTCAATTGTTTCAGGTTTTGTATGCTTGAACAGAAATTAAGGACAGACTGGAAAGGACTGCCCTACAGTTTCAGTTAAGCTTTCTTAGAACGTAGATTGTTCCTCACTGTTTCTTATCAGGCAAGGGCCAGTGTACAGTGTAAAGTGCAAAACTACAAGAGCAATTACTCACATGCCATGCAATAGTGAATTTCCTACCTAGGTATTCTTCATGAGAGCATAGCTGGGAATAGCTAAAAGAGTATCTAGTCCTAAATGGATGGCAACCCTACTCGTGAACTAACTTCCTGAGATAGTGTCAGTTCCCTGCACAGCATCTTCAGACAAATCAGCTCACAAGAGTTTCTGCTTTGATGTAGCAGCATTGGGAGGAGTGAACACATTGTGGTAGCTTCAGTAGCTGTCTCAAACTAAAACAATGCTATTCATGAATCCATACTGTTAGAAGCATTATTATTCTGGTAACGTGGTGGAGAAACAAGGGATTAATCCCAGTTCTCCAAGAGGCAAGCTGCTTGACTGGGACGGATCTTTTCAATCATAATTCCCATCGGTGATTAGGCCTTCTTATATCTCCTGACCAGTTCTACTTATCAGAAAGCAAGGTGAAGCAAAGGAAATGTGTTCAGAATGGACAGGATCTGTATGAATACCATCCTAATCAAGTTTTTAACCATGTTATATACATTGAGGCAGTACATCAAGGGTTCAGAAATTTAAGAAAAAACCTATGAACATGTAGACAGAACATTTTGCTGCTGCTTTTTGCTTTTTTTTTTTTTTTTTTTCCACTGACAAATTTTAGTTAGTTCTGCCTAGTTGGCAGGTGGCCAGAGATGAACTTGGTGAGGAACTGGAGCAGGAACAGAAGAAAGAGAGCAGTCTCAAGAGGAAGGAAAGCAAAGAACCTTCTCTTAGACATTGGTAGAAGTAAGTTGTTCATCAGCAGGGAAGTGGAGGGTACAAGTGGTTTTTAGTCATGCAAATAATGAGGTAGGAGGGCTGTACTTCAAGGCAGATCTGAGAGAGCCCCGTTTAGAGGAGTGTGTGTCAGTGCTCAGTTAAGAGCTCTTTGATTATTAGAAAGGGTGCAGACTGTCTGGAGTTTTCACTTCTAGCTTCAAAGGACATTCTTCTTGGCACAGAGGAAAAAGAGGTTTATTTTCAAATCAAATCAAAACAGACTTTGTAGTAAAAGAAACCACAATTTGCTTATTTACTAAGAAGGCACACAAATCTATTTAGTTTGAAAATGGAGATAGCCCCTTGACTACACTGTTACAGCCTACCAATTGCTGTCTTAATTGCTGCTACCAGTTAGTTTAATTGGGAAATCAACTGTTGATTTACACAGTTAATATTCCAAATACATTTGCATACATAAACACACAGCCTTGATTGGGTTTTTGGGTTGATTTTTTTTAAATGTCAGAAAAATACATAGCTGCTTTGTCTGGTGGTTTTGATTAGCTCTACAGAAAGAAAATTACCCTCTGCAAACAAAAAGTGGACTTGGACTAACTCATTAAAGAAAATAACTTCTGACTATAGCACCAACAAACACAGGATGAACTTACATTTTCACAGTAACTGCCTTTTCACTGAATACCTGTTACTGTTTTCAGGCTTGTCTTGTACATTGCCTCCATGGCCTTCACCTGCTTCTTCCACTAGGTCAGGAATTTACTGCTACTACCATAATTTTTCTATCAGATCAGTCTTGGATTTAATAAATTACTTTTATTTCTTACCAGAAATTCCTAAATTGTTGGAGTATTGCTGCAGGCTTGCAGGAAGCTGAACAGCACCTTGTTTAGTCCTGTTAAATACAAATACACAGTAGAAGTCCTCTGCCCGTGTGCAAAAATAATGTGTGCACAGGAGAAAAAAAAAAAAAAAAAAAAAAAAAAAAAAAGGATAAATATTTCCAGAGCCTGCATGTCAACTAACTTGCTTTTTTTGGTTGGTTTTTGTGAATTTCTGAAGCAGTGTGAATCAAAGTGCTGAACTGGGGGCACAAGACATACTTCAGGACTTTCATGTGTGTAGGGTATTGGATGGGTTGTTTAGAAGACTGAAGCCTAGGTCAAAGAGGCTCAGTTAGAGAATTTCCATGCTGATACAAAAGGGACGGTGTTGCCTGCTGTACTTCCAATACTGAAAAAGCAAACTGGTCACTGAATTCGTTTGGGATGTGCGAACATGATAGTAACATAAGGGAAAGTTTGGGAACTGCTGAGTGGTTTTAAGTGTATGTCTAAAGGAAAACAGTGGCCTCAGAAGCTTAGCTATCAGCTCTTTGCTTTAATTGCACACAATTATATCGCTTTTATAGAGGGTTTGATTGTAGTTTTAACACCACTAGATACTACACAAGAAAACTGGATTACACATTTCCACAGTAGGAATCTTGCTGCTGAGATCGGTATTTGCTCAAGTCCATCATTATTCAATTGAAGAACTTGATGCTCCTGAAGAGAGAAGAATTATTGCTTTGAAGAGCTGTGCTGGCAATGAAGAAAATACCAATGATACTGCTGGCTAATTATGTTCAAGTCCATGGTAGGGCTATGTTATTAGGAGAGAGACTGAAATGCAGTGTTGAAGATGTTGCATTTACTGATGAGAAGCTTTTCATTCTGACAAAGAACTGGCTTCCCGGCAGGCAAACTTGTCCTGCTGCTAAAGGGAAATTGGTACTGCTGAAAGATTGTTTCTGAGACCTTCAAGAGGGATAGAAAGCATTTTAGAGTTTCTCTAAGGCACACTTGAAAAATAAAACCCCAATAAAAAATCCTGCTCCAATAAATAAATCAATAAAACATCCCTATTAAAGATCACTCTTGCAGACTTTTTTTGAAAGGCAGAGACCCTTGAACACCAGTGGAAGTTTTCTATCTTTTTAGGGTTGATTCTTCAACTTAAATTTTAGTTCAATTTACTTTCAGGAATGTTTATTCTATGAGAGGACTGCAATATAGCATTTTGTCTTACATATTATGAGAAGGGGAGACAAGAAAAGGAAAACTGGAATATGAAGAAAATAATATTGCAGGTAACGTTTTTAAGGGGCACACTGATAAGGGACAAATAGAATGGAGCACAAAAAAAGGACAATATGGATTAAAATGTCATATGACAAATAATTTACAGGTTGAAAAAGTTTGGGATAAAAGGAGGGGAAGTAACAGCACTTCAGAGCACTAGCAATAAGCCTGAGAACAGTCACACCTGTAGAGGTTCTGTTGTTATGCTGTATATTGGCTCTGAACAGATTCATTTTCTCCTAACACAGATTGAAATGTTTTGTCCACTATAATTTTAAAGCATGCAGCTATGGCTTCTTGGTTTGTTTTGTTTGTTTTTGTTTTTTTTTTTTTCTGAGCTTTCTGGATTTACTGAGGCATACACTAAAGAAATTTTCAAGGACATCCACACAAGGATTAGTATTTATTGTTATAACTCATGAAAACTGAAGTATGTAAAGAAGGCAGATGTTTTCCAAAACACCTTCTAAAAGTGATTATTCTGCCTCACAAATTACTCACCAACTGTTGCACTTCAACAAGGGTTTGTGGAGTGGGATACTTTGATTAAAGCAAGGGACCTTCATTAGAAGTGTTCAGACTGTGACAATACCAGGGCCTCCAAGGGTGTCCAGAGGAATACCTTACCAATACTAAAATCCCAGAATTGCCCTTTGTTGAATTTTCATTACTTTCTCCATTCTTGAAGCTTCATAGAATTTGAGCCTGGCTTTCATATCTAAACATAACTCTAAATATAATCAAACTTATCCTGATATAAAACAACTGCCAGGGAGCCATACATAAGTATGGCTTTCTTGGCTAATTCAGTATTGCCTTTTTGTTTTGAGCAATAACATGTAAAGGAGTGGTACACTTTCTTTAGGTAGGAGAGAAAAAATTGATTTGCCCATTCTGGCACAGAGAGGTTTGAGTAACTTTTACTATTTCCCTAAGATCTGTATATTCAGTAGATAATTCATTCCTGGATCAGATTGCTTTTATTGTACCAGCTCACATACCAGGGTCTCCTCTAGTGAGCCAGAAAGTCCCTGTGATGTGGCTTGTTGCCCTTATTTGACTGATTGTTTAGACTACTTATGACCTAAAATGAAAAATGTATTTCCATGTATCCTTGCTATTTTTTTATTGTCTTAAATGATTGAAATTTAAAACTAAATTTACGCTTTTATTCTTCATAATTTACTGCTTAAAATTTGTATTCATTTTATCATGCTGTGTTGGCTTTAATACTTACATGTATTGTATTATATGGTTCTCCATTGCCAATGGTTAAGCTTTGAGATTAACAAGCCTATAAATTGATAAATATATAGTACATTTCTGTGAATAAATTGTAGCCTGTGTATTAGTTACATTCAAGTGTTCAAAATCTGATCTGATTCAAAGAGCATCATTTTTACTATCCATTTTCTAGACTGAGTAATCAGATGGAAACTTTGCCTACCATTACTACTGCTACATTACTTTTCTATCATTATTGTCTTAAATAGTGGTGAAAGTAGCAAAAAGTACTTCATGAAGAATGCAATAAACTGTTAACAGATTATAATTATTTTTAATTTCTTATAGCTTTCAATTAGTCCTAAAATGGACCAAGTAATAAACATATGTGGTTTCCTGTTATCTTAGCATCTATCTACTCTTCAACTCAGGTTGATCATTTCTACCCTTTAGTTTGCAGTTCGTATACTCCTTTGAGATGTTGGTCACAGCAACAGGGAAATCAGAAGTTAAAATGGGAAAGCTTGATGCCCAACAACACGTCACAGCCACATTACTGTTTTTACTGGTTCTATCAAATACTCATGATTGCAGTAGTGAGCCATAAATTTACTCTGAGCTTCAGTCACTAGAGGGCACTTGAACGGTTTTCACACATACCATCCAGTAATGACAAAAATACATACCAAGCTCTGTGGGAGTGCAGACTGGACATATAAATATAACTTGTGATGCACTAAGTTTTATATAAAAAGGAGACTATACAGGAGAAAAGTGAGACTCTGCTGCATAAGAGAAATTAGGAAAAAGTAAAACCATTATGAATGTAACAGGAAGGCACTGATTTCCTAGCTAAAAATGATGGGTAATTTTTTTTTTATTCAAGCCACGAGACAGATTTATCTATTGCTATAAATCAGGAAGTAGAGATAGGCTTTGTTTTATCTGCACTTGAGGATTTTTAGTTGCTTGCCAGTCTACCTATAAAGCTCATATTGTGTTTTTTCTCTGAATTACCTTTAGTAGTTTATGATCACCAGGCTCTGTGTTATGGAAGAAGTCTTCTTAGGTGGATTGAGGCTTCTTTCTTCTTTGAAATAATCCATGCTGAGAAATTTAATTAAGACCTTGAAGGTGATGTATACTTTGGTTTACAGTTAAAGGACATGATTACCTCTTCTTTTTCCTACTAATTAGTAGTCCCTCTCGCAGTGCATTTCAGTCACCTACTTTTATGCCAAAAGGCCTCACCAGAATCATGGTTCACACACCTCTAATATTCATTTCTTTATTAAAAGTGGGATTTTAGTTTCTAATTTATTTTTGTTTGACAGATTGCAGAAAAAAAAGTGTTCCTTGTAACACAGGAGTTCATGTATTTCTGTAACAAATAGAAAAAAAAAAAAAAAAAAAAAAAAACAAAAGGGGCTCTAAAGTGCAGTATGACCCAGAAATACCCACTCCTCACATTGTTTCTTGATTGAGATTTGTTCCAGGTTGGTCTGTAATAGCAGTTAACCATAATGAAGACACCAGACCACCTCAAATATGATAGTCAGCTATTAAGGTTTCCTGCCTCTCTTG
The DNA here is from genome assembly GCF_003259725.1 of Athene cunicularia. Classification (NCBI taxonomy): domain Eukaryota; kingdom Metazoa; phylum Chordata; class Aves; order Strigiformes; family Strigidae; genus Athene; species Athene cunicularia. Next base: position 9,158,768 of record NW_020799095.1, on the reverse strand, counting down.
CCCATGTGCTGCATGCTATAGGAGGCTAACACAACCACATTGCCTGTGCAAGATAGATATGTACAAAGCTGAAGGCTGCAAGAAATCTTACTCCATCCTGCATGCAAGCAGTCCAACTCATAATCTAATATTCCAAAAATGCTTTGTGAAACTGGTCCTTTAGATAACAGCTTAAAGCAATCTTTCTAATGAACAAAATCTTATAGAATCACAGAATCATTTGGAATAGACCTTTAAGACCATCGAGTCCAACTATAAATCTTCCTAGATAGTGAAAATTTTGGAGGTGCTACCCTTTTGCAACTCATGGAAAGCTGGAACCCTCCTAATAAGCATGAAATGTATTTCATTTTGGCTAGACTTAATATAGGCAGACTTTTCAGTTTTGTTAACAAAGAGGCACTGGGTTGCTTTAGTGCCCTTTCTAAAATAATTTGCTGCTATTGACTGAGTACTAAAATAGTCCCAGATAAATACTACAACTAAAACAGGTAAAGAAAAATAGAAATGTGTGTCATTTTTCCAGACTTTCATGTTTAACGAAAGATGGTGGCAAAACAATTTTCAAAAACAGTGTCTAAAAAAGTGTCTCCACATATCTGTTGCTATTTGAGAGACCCCTGGAAAAAATGACCAATGCTTTCCTGCTAAAGACATTAAAAAGGAAATAACAGTTGAAAATATTTGAAGTTATACTGTATATAAATAGGTATATGGCTTCAAGTGTTGTTGTACTTTTCCAATTATGCCTACCATCTAACATTCACTTTTTCCATTAGTGAAATGCTAGATATTCCCTTTGGCAGCTCTGCTTAAATCATTTGGGATTCACTTTTCTATTTTCCTAGGGTGACACATTCTACTTCCAAGATTGATACTGAAACTTGTTTTGCATCTCTAATTGTTGCCTTATTTATGCTATAACCCCAGGATATAAAAGACTAGACACTGAGCTGATAGTATTGAGATGAGTTGGAGAAACTTCACTAAATTTAGAGAGAACTCATCTCAGTGAAGTAAATGGGAGATTTGTCCTTGACTTAAGAAATGTCAAGATGCTACCCAGCAAATTTATTCAGATTGACAGCAGTGTAAATGAAATTAAAATATGGCTGGTTTGGGGCTGTGAAATAATAAAGAATGCACCAGGGTCACTAGTTTTACAAATCTTGCCAGGCGGATTGTGCAGGCAGGCAAACCATATGAGTCATAAGAGAACATGACAGTTTGGGGCCTCCAACTAGTCCAAGCAATTCTTGGATTACTTTGCATTTCCTTGGAAAACGTATCTTTCTCCAGAGGGAACTGGGATGTTAATAGTGCTTCCCAAATGAGCTAATTATCTGCATTTGTATGTGTTAAACAAAAATTAAAACAAAAACTACTTAGGGCATTACCAAGGCTGGACTTCTTGCTTTCTGTGTTTGCATGTTGCTGTTTCAGAACACTATGAAGTCAACTCGTGGAAACTTTATTAACAACCCTCTCTCTATTGTTTTGTTTCAGCTGTGGGATTAACTGTAAATCTTGACTTCTAGTCACAGTTTGAGAAATTCAGTATTGTGAGTCTTACTTGTCGAAATCATTTAGCCTTTATCACTGGAACATCATCGCATCCCAAGTAAAATGTAGAGAGAGACCTCAGGTTACATTTCTAATCTTTGGATCTGAAATCTGTTCACAAAATTTGCTGAAGTACTTAAAACTTCCACAGAAAAGTATGTTTTATATTTTTACCTCACGCCTCCGTTTAATTTGGCTTGCTCATTATGGAGAAAGATTTTAATCAGTTAAGTTAGTGAACTGGCTAATCTGTCATTATTTTGCTTTTCATTACCCTCCAAGATCATTCCTGTGCAGCTCCAGTATATTTAACTAAAATGAGGATTTAGCATTCTAAGGCATCAGCTTGTAATGATTCATTATTTCTAATATATTCAGTTCATACCAGATAATTTCAAAGTAAATTCTTTTAACTAGTTCCCTCCAGTGGTCCTTATTTGAGCATTGTGCTCAAAAGGACTCCTGGAATCACTATCCATTACAACATCTCAGGAAAGTGGAATTTTGCCTTAAAAAGAAAAAGCAAATTAGTGCTGTTTAATGAGGTCTGCTCTAAGTTCATTGACTCACTGAGTTCCCGACAATATACAAGATCACTGTCAGTCCCTATATTTACTGCATATTTTTTCATGAAATGTCCTATTTGTTACTATGTAATGAGAATTTGTGCTTCTGCATTGCCCTTATTCAGATATGGAAGTGAACTGATAGAAAATAGGTGCATGGATATTTGATTCAAAAAAAAAAAAAAAAAAAAAAAAATGGAAATATAGGACTTAAGAGCAGATTCCTTATATCTCCATCATTTTCACAGATCTTTGGATATGTGGAATACTGGGTGTAAGGGGAGTTATCTGGCAAAACTCTAGAATGATAAAATAATCAGGCAAAGTCATTCCCAGGTCACCCCTGTGCAATCAGATGGAATTTAAAGAGAACATGTGGTTCCAGTTTTCCTTCCTTTGGCTGCAGTAGAAAGGTTTGACAATTCCAAAGGATTCAGAGGTAAAATTATTTGAAAGAAAAAAAGAAAATGCAAGTTGTTTTTTTCTTTAAGATAACATCATGGGAATTCTTAGAGATTTTTAGCTGGTTTTGACATGGATTTTTGAGGGATTACATTTTGAACATTTTGAACAGGTTCTGTAGCTAACTGAAGGCCATTTTTAATGAATGCTTTTTGTCAGCAAATGTAGTAACTGGAGAAAGATAGGTGGAGAAAGATTAAATTCTATGACTAAAGAACACAATAGATAGTCAGAACTGTTCGCTTCCTAAATGTCCTCTCAGGCAAGAGCTTGTCTAAATCCTTCAAATGCTTCTAATGCAAGTAACCTGCCTTCTTTTGGTCTCCTCTTTCCCTGACATGATGCCAGTGCTATTTATCATGAGTAAAATCTATAGATATGTTAGATTGAAGTCATATAATTTAGGCTCATAAATAACAATTGATTTGTTTGGGGGGAATAACTTCCTCCTATGGAAGTCAGTGACAAGCTTACCTTACATTCTTTGGTTTAGGACTGGGGCCACAACTGGGACAGTGATATCCACCTTCTTTTCCTCATCCATATTATGAAGTATTTTGTTAAAGTTGGCTGGGAAACGAAGTGCAATTTTATGAATGTTTCTCACTAAGATCATAGGATGTTTTTTTCCCCATGGAAAAAGCCAGTATCTGCATGGCTATGGCAACTATCCAAGGTGGGATATGAGAACTGCATATTCAAGTCTTTGCTCTACATTAGGCAGAAGAGGAACAACAACCTAGATCATCTACATGTCCACTGGGTGACCTAATCACTAACCTCTAGTGTTCAGCCACTTTTAAAACTTTCTTGTGGGTGCTCTTCAGCTAAGTATAACTAAGGACACGTTGGGTCAAATTATTCTCTTTAGCCCACAGAATAGACTACTCATTTGGGAGACAGCGGGTCCTTATTTAAAACATGGACCTTGAACTACATCTCATCCAAGTACCAGATAATTAATTACACCAATCTGTGCATTGTTAATTTTTAAATTTATTTCTGAATTTTGCTGTTGCCAGCAAAACTTCACTAGAAGTATTACTTATGATTGGTCAGGGTGTTTGCTTAATGGGTATTTTTCAAAGTAGAAGTCATTTGCTGAAAATAGTTTCTGAGCAGCTCTACTTATCTAATGGGAAGGTAAACTAGCTGCTAAAACAATTCTGTTACCTCCTCAAAAACTTTTAGAAGCAAATTTAAAACTTGCTTTTGAACCACAGGCTGTCAGGTAATATATAGTATAAATATTAATTATAGGAAAAAAGAGTATCACTTAATTAACTGTAATTTAAAATGTTGAATGCAAAAGCCATTTTATCAGCGCAGCTTCTTTTTTGTTGTTTTTTAATTGTTACCTCTGGCCCTCTAAACTTCTCATTAATCCAAATTAAATCTTTCCCAAAAGACCTAATTAGGCCTTTACCAAAAAAAAACATAGCACAGAAATGTCAAGAATAACTTCTGCAATATGTTGAGTAAAGGACAAACACCCTTGTCAAAACAGGATACCTGGACAGAACTACAGATCACTCAGCACTCTCCCTTCACACACATTGCTGCCCAGATTAGAGATAGCTAGGAAGTGCGTGTTGTTTACTTGGAAGCTGGCATGAGAACTGCACTGATGTTCCAGTTCGCCAGGATGGAGAGGGGACGTAATAAAGAGTGCAGCAATCATCCACAACTTCCCTCCCTCGTCCTCCATGACTTTTTGACCATTAGCTTAGTTTACATTTAACAATGGGGGGAAAAAATAGTCTTGTCATCCTAATCTTTTATTTTTAATGGGTTTCAGTTTAGCTAGGGTTGCTTGGGTGGGTTTCTGTTATTTGTGTTGGTTTGTTGGTTTGTTGTTTTTTTTTTTTTCTCATGTTAAATTCAGTTTCTTTAGACTCCTTTCCTCTGTCTTGTAAAATGTTGTTAGTTGGTGCTGCTGCATGCTTAGGGGACCAGCATCCTGTGTTTGGAGTTTGGTACAATGGCAATGACAATGTGTGTCCTCTGTGACACGATGGCAAAATTCTATATGAATTGTTTCACACATTCTCACACATGGGTTATGCGTTTACTCTGTAGAAAATGCTGCAGGCAGACAAAAAACACAGCCCTAAAATGACCATGAAAATAATGTAGTTTACAGGGCTGAATATCAAAGATTTTTCAAAGGCAAGAATGCCCTTGATGGTCACTGCTTTGTGGTCTATTACTGTTCTGGGTTTCTGGAAGTTCAGGGGGACACAATGGCTTGGACAAGCAGCCTTCACAAAAGTTTTTCAGTACTACAGAACTGGATCTAATAATATTGTCCTTTTATGTTGTTGTGCTTCTGGGTTCTGTCTTTCTGATGTGTCACCAAAATCACACAAAACTAGAATAAAAAAGTTTCAGGAACATTTCCTTAGTTGTTATTTTAGTATGGAATAAAGTGAACGATACACAATAGGTTTGAAAGTAGAGCTATATAAACACTTGGAGAGTTAGTCAATTTTCTACAGTGATCACTTAAAAGGATCCTTGTGGGAAAAGCCTGCCTCACATTAAAAGATACAAAGTGCCAGTAACGACAGTTCTGTGGACACAAATCCACAAAACACTCTGATGAATAACTAAAATTACTGAATCGTCTCGAAGTTGACACAGAATGATGCAAATAACCTGATAATGGAGACAAATTTTTATCTCTGGAGAGCTCTGTCTGGAGCAGGGGAACACTTTAAAATCTTTCCCTCCACTGTGACACTGACTTGACTCCAGCAGGACTTGTGAAGTCCCAGGCTATGACTTTCAAAAGTATCTTAGCCTATTGATTTGTGGTGTCATTAGAAGATAGTCCTCTTTCGAAATCCCATCATACTTCCAGTTTGGCCGGAGTTAAACGACAGAAAGAGTTGGTACACTGTCGGTTACCTCATTTCAAAGTTACTGACACTAGAGCTGAAGATCACTAAGGTATAAAACTCAATGTGTCTAATGGGGAATATAAAGCTTAGTAGAAGACAACAGCTTGAACCCAGAATGTTCAAAACCTAACTTTTTTCTTTCTTTGAGGACTTTCAACCCAGACTATTCAGGTACTAACTTTTTCTTCAGTTGAGAAATCTCAAGTAAAATACTAAGCAAATGTCATCTTTTGGGCTATAATTCACAGAACTCAAATGTGGAAAAATACTAATCTAAAAGCAAGAGTCTATTAAAAAAAGAACTTATAGCAAAAATGTGATTTTATACCCTAAAATACTGGCCATGACAAAATGTATTCAAATCATTCTTTGTGAAGGTAAAAAGTTTCAAATCTGTCATGTAGATGTACAATATATTTCAGTTTTGTGGTGTACTTTCTTGGTTAGACAAACAAAGGAAATACTGTAGAGGAAAATCTCAAAATCAAGTTTTATCCTCATCCAAAGTGAGGCTTTTGTGGGATTTCCCTGCTTGGAAGGGACGTAAAGGAAAATTAACTAGAATTTGCATGTATTAACTATTTTGCAGGTAGTTCAAGTAAAACTGAAGATAGAATTTCAAAGCCAATTCAGGTCTGTATAAGTGTGTCTACAGAAGAGATTAATGTGCCTTCAAAGGAAATTCAGATTAACTGTGAGAACAGAATCTGATTCCTAAACTGGTGATCTAACTACTTGTACTTTGTACAGGAAACATGTAGCTACTTCCTTCAATCTCTGATTAATGTGATTCAATCAATCTGGCATACTAAAAATTGTTTCTAGAACTGCTGACCTTTTTTAACAGCAGACTTGTAGACAAATTTCTGACAGTTTCTTTAGAATTTTTCTGGTTTATTTTTGAAGACGTTAAAGCAAATATGACGTTTAATGTCCCCATCATTTGAAATGTGCGTGCTCTTGATTTTATTACCCAGTATAACCTGCTCAGGTTCTTCTTTGTACTTGAAGAGCTGCAAGGCATCATAATGGGTGGATAAAAGTTGGGTTTGCAGGACAAAGTTAGAAAACTTTAATGTGCTGCTTTCTGTCTCCTCTTGATGAGATGATGGGAGAATATGTATCTCACTGCACTTATGAGGCTATAGGCATCAAGCATCAGGATCAGAAAATTACGAAGCCATCCAAGAGCCACATTTACTCACCAAGTAGTGAATACTTTGAAAAGTTTCCACTGAAATTCTGAAGTATTGTTGAGACAAGAAATCATTCAAAATTTTATTTAAAACTGCTTCAGAATTTTATCTCTAGGAAGGATGTTAATGTCTGTCTTGGTTTTTTGTTGGATTTGGGTTTTCTTTGCTTCTTTATTTTAGCTTAAAAGCAAAACAGAATGAAACACCCTAATGGTTGCAATGCAAATGCTACTTTTAATTCTGTTTTATTCTGATCACAAAGATTTTTTTTTCTCTAAGAGCACTTTAAATCTTCTTTTTAAAAGCATGCATGTGTTTTCTGTTCAAATCTGTTATTTTTGGAAATTAACTTTAATAATATGTAGAAAGGGGCTTGTTTTTGATAAATAAAACCAATAATTCTTCTAACAAAATATGTCTCTCTACTAACTGTCAATATATTTTGCCTCAATACTAAACAACAATTCCCGGAACAAGGAACACTGATTCTCTTCTTATTTAATTAGAAGACTTGTTTCTCATGGGCACTCATGCTGATTTATGAATACCTATTGTTCTTAATTTAACTGCACATTCAGTCTTGCACAATGGAAGACATACACACTTTGGCCTTTGTTCATTCAGCATACATACAAGACCCAAGTTTCTATGTGTTTTACCGTTAAGTACCTATTAGGTGCTTAATTCTAGAAACCCTTGGGCTGCAATAAATATAATTTTATCAAGTAACCCAGTAATTCTATGAAGAATGAAGGAGGAGGTCTTCTGTTCTCTAATTTGGTGAATGCCACAAAGTCTAATAAAAAGAGGTTTTTATTTCAAGTGCTTTAATGGGAGAAAATTTAAATAAGCATCTAAAAATTAGCGGGTCAAATTCTTCTGTCACTAACAGTGATATAAATTTACTGAGTTCAACATAAATATAATTATGGAACAGCATTTTTTCCAGTCTGATTTGAGCTCATTGGTACCTCTTATGTCTGTGACACTTTAAATGCAAAGTCTCCTGAAAACAAAGGTGAGGTACTATGGTTATGAGTATTCTTCACCACTTCCGTCACCTCTTATTCCTCTCACTTATTCTTTTCTCCCTTTTTCTCTCCTCATGTCTCTTCACTGTTACTCTGTCTCTGGTCCATACAGGTGGAGGTATACAAAAATAAGAAGCCATTCTGAAATAGTGAATAGAATTTGAATCTTAAAAAAAGGTGTTTGTTTGCAGCTGAGGATGTCTTTCCAATAAGCTTTTATAATTCTAGATAATTGGTGTCAGGATTCATGCCTACTTCTTCAGGACAATTATAGATATTTTTAGGATATCGAGAGGAAGAAGAATAGCTGGAAGATGATTTTAAAATCACAACTTAGTTTAAAGCTTTGGTGTAAAGACTTTTGTCAGCTTAAGTTCTAAGCAGCAAAGAAAAAATAATTTTGGAGTATAGACTTAGGTGCACCGTGTATGTCCACCAAGCTTTATCCAATCAAAATGTTTTTGATGCATCATACACATGATCAAAGTCAGGCCAAAATTTATCTGTTCAAATACTCTTTGACTCTGCATTTTGGTGTTTCCGTCAACACAGCTTACTGTTTGATCTACTTGTGCATGAGATGGCTCTAGGTCATCATTTGCTCTTTATCACACTAGTTAGCTTTGAGCAAAACTAAATGTCACCTTGAACAAGTTCAAACTCATTCTCACTGTTTTTGATTGTAACATCCACAACCAAAACTTACAGCCCTTCTGAGAGTAATGTCTGATTTCAGATTCCCCATAGCACGTTGGCACTGTGGTAGTTGAGAAGTGACTTGTGGGTTGGACATCTGATGGTTAGAGATGTTTGGTCTGCTTAGATTCTCTCCATCTTTGCCTGAGTGAAGAATTAGATCAAGTGATACAATCAAGCACAGCTGCCATGCTCCATCAGGAAAAAGTGAATACTGCAGCTATTTATGTGAAATATTAAGGAATGTAACTTGTTTTAGCAGAACAGAAGCAGAGAGTCCTATGGAAATCATCTAGCCATCTTCTTCTGCCAGTGTCATTCCTGATTCATGTCTCACAATTGATGGGAAGATTGTAGAGCTTCCTGCAACTTACTGCAGTGTTTTACTTTCTTGCTGTTAGAAAGCTCCTTCCAATGCCCATCCTGATCTTTCTTGATGTACTGGTCACAGGGGATGGATTTTCCTTTTTTTTTTTTTGAAGAAGCATCCTTCTGTATATTTGAAAACTTATCAACTCCCCCCACCACAGTTCATTCAATCTTTCCTACAAGGTTGTGTTTCCAAAAATCTGTGTTCCTTTTTTCCTCCTCTCATTTTTCGTAGTTCTTGAGTTCAAATTTGGACACAGGCTACCACTTCACTCAGCATTCATGTATCATTAGCTGAAGGAAACTGGAGAATTGCTTCCTAGGCTCTGAAAATTGGTTTATATATGTATCCCAGTATCATATATACCTTTTCTTCCAGACAGCATTACACTGATAACACTGCTTCTGAAGCACTATAAACCCCAAATCATTGCTAAACAATCCCCATCTAATGAGCTGTCCTTCCTAGTACAGTTTTACTGTTATGCATTTAATTATTCTTATCTAACTAGATTCTCAAATTTATTCTTAGTTACATCCTATTTTTTTTTCGTTGTTTCTCCAATTTGGCAGGATCGTTTTGAATCCTAATCCTGTTCTCCAGGGTACTCACAATTCTTCCTAGCTCCGTGCAAATTTAATAAGCACATTCCTATAATACATATTGGTTACAAAAAAGCCCTGAAGATTTTTCATAATGGTAAATTATTGCTGACTTAACTATTCATATGAATGCTGCTGTTTTTTTCTTCAGTTGCTGGAAGTTCACTAATTATGAAAATGCTACTAAACAGGATTTAATGTGGGTCACATATTGGTCTAGAATTCCAGAAATTCTGAACAGCAAGTCCAGATTTTACATCAAGATTTTGTGAAAGTCCTGTATGACAGAATTTCAAATAGGCAGCATTTTAGTTCCATTTTCCTTCTAATATCATTACTTGAGGCATTCAGAATTTACACTGGTTTGAACTGAATCCTGTTCTTTTCAAATTTCGAAATAGACATCAGTTTCTTTGTGTGGAAATTGAATGTAATAATTCCTATCCTCCACAAAGAAGCATTTTAAGGATTTGTGGTATTGCAGTTTCATCAGGGACTTCACTATTAAATGTAATATGGTGCGGGAGTGGTAACAGTTACTAGACAACACTGTAAAAATTCTTGCGTTTTGCTGATTATTCTTTTCAAAACAACAGCCTATCCATGAGTTATGATCCACTTCTCTGAGTGAATGCTGTTATTTGTTTTAGAAATCTACATCTATTTAAAACAAGCCTTAGCTCGGTTTGATTTACTGAGCATTTAAGCCCCAAAGGATGCATAGTCAATGCATTCCATTAAAGAATAGATACACAAACCTACTGACAATGGCCAGAATTTGCTTGTTGCTTGTTACATTTACAGCATCGGTCCAGGCATTTGGGCCTTTAGTTTCTGCTACTGACTCTGTGTGACTGTTAGTAAATTATTTAACCTTCCTGTGCTCAAGTTCCCTTAGCTGGCCGTTTTACTAACTTCAGAGGGGTATTACAAGATTGAACTAAGAACTGGCCTTTCAGTTCCTCAGATAAAAAGTGTTGTCTAAGTGTCAAACAGTACTGAAAATCTAGAGGGACTGTACTGACATTTAGGATGTGGTTCTCATTTTCCATACTGTTGAGTTTCAAGTAACTTCAGCAGTTATTTCTGCTGTTTGTTTGCAAACAGAAGAATCACATCGCTTGTATTTTAAGGGGCAAGGAAAAACTGTTCTTCCAACAGGCCCGTTCTGCCAGTGGGTAAAAACTGGGCAAGCCTTTTCTATTCGACTTCTCAGTGAGGAATAAGCAGTTGCAACAAACAAATATATTAAAATATATATATATATTACAAACATATTCTTGTTCATTTAAGAAATAATATCCATCTTGGAGAAGAGATGGATCAGCAGGATTAAGGGCAGGCCCTTCCTTTCAAATACCAGTGCCTTTACTCTCCTGCATTACCTTGGTTTTAGGAATAATCTGCTGAGAAACATGCCAAAGGCCAATTTAGCTACAGTTTTGTATGACTCCTCTTGCTTTCCGCAGGCCCGTGTGCACCAGAAGTGAATGGCATTGCGGGATGTTTGCCTTCACAGCTCCATGCTCTGATGGCTCTTTAGGAAACATAGGAAGACAGATCACCTCTTGGCAATACTTGCAGCATTATCAGTCAAGGCCTCATTTTTAATAAAATTACCGGTATTATCATGCTATGTCTATATCTTGCAATGTACAATGTTTTTCTCTTCCAAGATCACACTCTCAACTTCAGATTCCTAGTAAGTTTTAATTTCTCATCTTCTGCACAAGGCTAAAGGTACTTTTTCTTAAGCTCTTTGTGATTCTTCTCTTATAGTTTCTCCCTTCTTCTTTTAGCTGTATACAAGTACCCTGTAACTTCCTGCTGGAGTATTGTCGAGCCATATTTTAGAAGAACCTAGTCAAGCACTTCTAACAATAAGATTTGGTAATAGATTGCAAGGGTATTTTGTCTTGGGGTTTTTTTAAACAAAGGTTGGGAAGCAGTGTGTTGCCTTCAGCCCTCAGAAATTTTTTTGATAAATTTGTATTATTTTGTGGGGTTTATTACTTATTGTTCTTATGGCTCTGCAATTTAAACAAAAACACAAGCAAAACCAAACAACAACAAAAACATTAAATTTGAGATTTTATATTGGATTTCAGATTCCAGCAAGTGGAAAACCAGCAAATACTTGAATATTAATCACCAATTTTGACAGTGAATTCTTCTTTTCAAACACTTCTCCAGTCAGCTCAAGACACAAACTTTCTCTTTTTACTGTACATCAAATCAGTTAACATTTTTTAGCATTCTTTCTATCCTATTTCTTAAAGCTATCGCATTTCTACCTCACACATGACACACATATTGTTGCCTGTATCCAAACTAGATCATAAGTTACTTCACTTCTTTATAAACGCATGTGATCTTGAACATGTTATTGGAATTTGGAAAAAGAATAGCAACAACGTACTGCCTTATACAAAGCTATGAAAGAAGGAGGAGTGGGAAAGTAGACAAATGTTTCCACCAATTGGAGAGGAATTTTTCAATAACTTACATTCATTTTAGCTGTAGAGATTTGGTGTGTTATTTGATCCATCAAATGCTGGTGCCATTTCCTGTAGCTATTGGAAATGTGTGATTTATTGGATCAAGACTAATAATACAGTCATTTATATAAATATATATTCAGTACTGCAGTGGTTCATTTTTAAATGCTTCTGAGTTAAACCAGGAGTTTTTTAGAGGCAATGGCTCACCTAAAGTATGCAGTCCTTCCAAAAAAGTTGACAAAAAATTAATGAAATTTGTTGTTTACAATGAGTTCTTATACAAAATATCAAATCAATCATTTTTAGCACCTGACATTCACAGACTCAGTCATTATCACTGACAAACAGCTAAAGGTATTAAATTTTAATTATGAAATAGTGAAGATTTTCTGTTCTTCCCCGCAGCTCCAACTAGACCAATCACAATTTAATTTTTCACCCAGCAGATGCCATGTACCATTTAACAACTTATGAAATAACTGCAGTATTGTTAAGGAATGCCAATATTATACACAACAGATAATATCATTAATGTTACCACTGACAGAATTCTTTATGTGAATTCTTTACTACTGGGACAGAATCTATGCATTGTTTAAATTGGCTGTATTTTCTACCTGTTTACCATGTACTTCTATGTCTTTCTGTGTTAAATTGCAGTAAGATCTGATTTTTCTGAAAATACAGTACTTGCCACAAAGAAATTATTCTTTCTTCATGTGGAAAATCTTCTTACTTCATGTGAATACATACCACTAAACTGAACTAATGTAAGTAATCTCAGTGTCCCTGCAGATTGCAAGATTACCAGACAGCAAAAGATGTATTAACTCATCTCAGCCTAATTTTTTTAACTTCACCCCTCAGAAGCATTTCTTATCTCAAAACCTGCTAATAAATGCAGGTAATGACCTTGTTTCAAATTAACTAACAGGGAGCCTTGGCTGAAGAGTCTAGCTCATTTTTATCATATGGAGACACCACCAGTGACTTGATTAGTCTTCAGTAAACCTTTTAAGATTCAGAAAAGATGATCAGGGTGACACAAAGGGAAAGCAGTCAAGTTAAACTGCAGCTCAAATGGGGGAACTGTAACAGCCAGTATTAGAGGAGACTGACTTTGCAGGCTTTGAGAAGGGCTTATGAAACTGCATCCACTGCACTGATTCTCCCATCCACTGAGCTGTGATTAACACAATTCCATATGAAGCTGGGGAAAAAACAGGATTTAGTAATATCTGCAAAATGTATTGTTCTGAAGGAAAAAATAGTCTAGTTTGGCTGGTGGGTCTAAGGTAGGTGCCAAGATAGCTAAATCATCGAGAACTCAAGCACTCCTGGGAAAGAGTGTGGAAAGTCCCCTGATTTTATACAGTGTGTTAAAATAGTTCTTTTGTTTGCATCATGTTAAGGTTGAATAAGATACCATCTGTGCTGAGTTTTACATCTTATGACAGGAATAATGACCATAATTGGTCTGTTATCAGCTCCTGCTACTCATAAAAAAAGATGTGAAGATGAGTACCACAGCAAAGCAGACCTGGATGGGTGCCCAGTTGTGACTCTTGCCTGCAAAGGTTCAGAAAATGCAGTAGAGTCTGCACAGATTGGAAGTAAGAAGCAATGCTCTCTAAAATTTAGCTCAAAATCAAAGCAATTAGGAAGACATTGAGAATAGTAACACTGTGGGGGCCTTGGTTCCCATGGTAAGGAGGCATAAGCAATCACAGATTATGTACATATGAGTAAATTGAATGTGCCCAGGATTAACTTTGAGGCAAAATGACATGGAAGAGTCTGTCCATACTATTAAAATTTCTGACCCTCCAAATCAGGGTGTCTGCATCCAAATTGCTGTTGGGAATGATCCCTGGCCCGTGTCAACTTCTGAACTGGACCCAGGACTTGTTTGCATGATGGGCTGTCAGCCTTGGGTCAAAACTGTGCCTGGAAACATTATAACAATTTGACAATGTTGATAACTGAGACACCGTGCCCAAGACTGTTCCTGGCCGTGCTTCACTGACCGCCGTAGATGCAGTCTCTGTGTTCAGGTATATCTCTGCTTGTATGTGCCCCATGTGTGAACCCCGTCGATTTCAAATTTGACATAGAGGTAGAAATATTGACCACACCAGGTGCCACAAGGGTAATGAAAACAGGTACAATAAAGAGTGTTTAACCCACAGTGGGAGTTACACCTCATGTACATCCTAATACATTCTTTCGTTCTCTCTCTCTCATCTTTGTAATTTGCGTTTTTTCCTTGTTATTAGATGAAATGCTAAGACTGTTATTGAGCATGTATTTGTGGCTCAGAAGGTGCTTTTACAAACACCAGAAAATAATAAGTGAAAATCATACTCTCAGTCTACACCTTCACCCCCAGAAGTTGTTACTACAAACATCTCTACTGCGATCCAGGTTTTGAGTTCCCTGAATACTTGGGAACCAAGCTCACTGAGCTGTAGCTTAGCCCACGTATCAGTACATAGAAATCGTGATGAGACAGCAATATTAACCTCCAGTGTTCCTTTTGTGGTTGTGGTTCTGTTAAAGTATTTAAATTTCAGTAAATAACTGGCATGTGGCTGAAAGAGCAGGTTGACATTAATCAGAGCCTGCTTAGGGTCCTGGGTAGAAAGCTACACTCACACAGCTGAGAGCCCAGGGCCTGGCAGGGGGATGGTCCTGGTGGCTGAACCACCTCTGCCACGGTCAGTTGTTGAGAAGGGAAAACTCAGTAGGCTTGGTTGGCTAGGAACAAGTAAAGTGTCTGAAGACTATTAATGAAACAGCTAAATGGCATGATGGTTGTTTCAATAATGGAACGCACAGGAAAAGTTTGAGTGACGGAATCCGCATCTTACTGATCTGTGTGGCAGAGGCAAAAAGGGCTGTGAAACTAAACTCAAGTGGCTAAAAGGAAGAAACAGGCAACAGGGAGGGGGAATCAGGTGATCTGGCAGCAGGACATTATTGCCTTACCTAAAGCAATAGGCATATAAGCTTTTATTTGTATCAGTCATCTTTGCCTAAATTGAGATCTCCCTTGAAAAGTTACCTCATGTTAGCTAGTGTTTCAAAGTTATATGAAAGCATTAGGAGAGAATTGTATCTGCGAACACATTCCTAAACAGCCTTTGTGCTGGCAGGTGTATGGTGGTGGAACTTTGAATATTGCAGAGAAATGGAGGCCTGCCCCATGGCAATGTCCTCCCTCTTCTAAGCGTATGAGCAACCTGAACAGAGAAAGAGGAGTGTCTTGTTCGAGAAGCAAACATATGTCCCCGGCCAATGCAGACAGGAATCTTTCTGTTGTAGGTAATTCTGTGTAATTCCCAGACTACGGCAGTATCCGATCAATCTCAGTTCTGAATCCTTATATGTCTATTGGCACTCTTTTCCAGATGGGAGACCGAGGCACAGGAAGCCCACGATTTCCCTAAGTAGTAGGGACCATCTGTACCTAAGCAGGAAATGAACTGGGGCTCCAGAGCTCCACAACAAGGCTGTCATCATAGGGTCATCTATTTAACCTGTGCCATGATGCTTCCTATGAAATGAAATGCCTTCCTCTGCTCCCCTGGGAATCTAATTCTGTGTACCGAATAAATAAAACTGTGAAAACAAGAACAGGAATATTTTTTTTTCCCTTTTAAGAGACTGCAGGCTAATTTATTCTGTGTTCGTATTTCACTTTTCCCTATCTACCTTCCACATTTTCTGTACTTTCTTCTGTGTTTAAAACATGCTGTCTCTTTCACATGTCATTCTTTCTTAACAACATAATACTTGACATAATCTGCCCTCTGGATCCTTTCTGTGGTGTAATTATGTTATCTTTGTTGTTATTGATTTCTGTTGCTAGGGGATGAGGTCGTGCCACTTCTGGCCAGTTCTTCTTTGCAATTCAGCTGTATTCTTTTAACTCCTAAAGATTTTCCTCCTGAGAACACTGAGTGCCAAGTTTTTAAGTCATACAAAAATGCCAGCAATCCCAGAGGATGATTTTGTCTGAAGAAAGATTGCAAGATTTAATTATAAAATAGGAGAACAGATAGCAATTGGGAGAGATTCTGATCTTTGCTGTTCCTTTCTGAGAGCAGAATTTGGCCAATGAACTTTGATTTTTTTTCTTCAGCACTGCTATGTTATTGTTCAACAGTTTGAATGGTTCCAAGTAAAAATATTATAGGATTTCTTTATCAGTTGCACACTTCCAATTGAATACCTTTTTTTTTTTGAAAGGGGCATGTCCTTTTGAAATACATAAACTATTTTTGCTCTTCACTGTTTCTGCTTTTTTATTGAATATACATTCCATTTTCTCTACAGAACAGAAATTTCGTTCCACAAAATGAAGGGGCTGATGCAGAACTTTTAAGATTTGAATAACACTTGAGATGAAAAGGAAGAGGGGAAACAGCTGAGGAAGGCTGTAAAAAAAAATAAATTTCTTCTTTTAAAATAAATTGGGATTTGGTTTTGACGGTTTGTTTGTTTGGGTTTTTAAGGGAACTTGAGACTGTTATGTGCTGTGCTCCTGGGTGAGATATTCATGAGCTCTTGGGGTAAAATCTGTAGCTTCAGACCTCCTGATTAAACTCTCACAATATTACTGCAACATTTTGCTAAGTACTTTGACTTCTGTCTGCCTCTTTGAGAGCCCACAGTATCACTCAAGGATTATGGAAGTTGGCAGCTCAGCCACTGTGGCCCACAAATGGTCACGTGCTTATTTGTGAGGTGCCAGGTGGGAGCAGACAGGCTATGCCAGACCCCTGTCCCTGGTCTACCTTAGCCTGCTCTGGGTCTTGCAGCTGGCCTGAGCTGCTACGCTCTGTGGCTGGGAAGGCCTGCCATAGCGGTGTGGCAGACTTTGCAGAGCACTACAGTGCTCTTCAGAAAGGCAGCTTCAGAAAAGAGCGAGATATAATAACAAACTATTTTAAAGGGATTTTAATATACTGTTTTATTGTATCTTGACTATTGTTTGCTCTCCTTGCACGAGGCTGTCGGACTCCACCCCGTATGCAATAATTTTACCACTTGAAATTCTGTAATTAACTACGACTAATTTGTTATGTGACAAAGGTGGAAGATCCTTTTTCAATTCTTTTTTTCTGTTTGCCCTTAAAATTTGGATGTTACAGAGGTGCCTCTGCTAGAGATTCTCAGAATTATGTTCCCTTGTACACAATAAATGTCCAACTTGAAGTGAATCTGGCATCAGAATCTGCAGTTATATTTGGGTCTAGAACTGTGTTTCTGGCTTGAGCAAGGAGACAATCTCTTACCTAAAACCATTTTTCTTGTAAGAAATACCTTTGTGCTTTCTGTATTAGTATGCCTTCCAGCCTGCTCTTCTCACTTTGTTAATGAATATGTAGGTGAAAACAGCAAATATATCTGCCATCAATTTATATACAGGCAAGGGGGAGTAGTCTCAGAAAGTGACTTTTGAGCTTTTAAACCCACAGCGTTTGCAGCAGATGCTTTTTCTTATTCTAACCTAGCATGAAATGTGTCCTAAACTGAATGCACTTGTACTAAGGCAAAACGCACTACTTACAGCTTGCATGTTTCTCAAATGAATCATGAGCATCATGTCATACAGTGAAGAGTCCTGCTCTGCACATACATGCACATATATACACATGCTGTTTTCCTATAAAGAGATGCTGATTTCTGCATCACTGTATGGCCCAGATTTGAAAGCTGGATAATCATGACACAACTAGGTACATAGGGAATAAGTGTATGAACACTATCATCTCTTTGCTCGCAACCTGTAAATTGCAAGGAGCCAAATGGGCATACTTTTTTTGCATTTGTGAGTTTTGCTGTCCCAAGAACCTTTCTGTCTGTCTGCCTTATGCACTATAGACCTCACATTTGATCATGCAGGCAACAACGGAGGTCATATGTTCTAGATGCATGTCCCTATCCAGGTACATGTATATGCTACATGTGGTAGAAGCAAACTATTACTAAGAAAAAGATTCATAAAGCCACCTCCTAAGAGGAAGGCACAAAAGAATGGGTGGGCAATTTTTATGTGAGTAAAAAGATGATGTTGTTCAATGCTCATGAAGAGAGCAGAGGAAAGCAGAAACGTCTGCAGAGGGCTCTACCTTTTTCAAACACAGTTGCATAATAAATAGCATTTTTTTAAAACCTCATAAGGCTAAAGTCTCACTTTCTGTTAGAAGCTCCCTGTGGTAATGTCGGCCATCTTTTATGAGCCCTGTAGGAACAACATCCTTAGTTACAGCTATCAGAAACAGGCACTTCTTTGCCTCCTCACTCTCCTGCTGGCACAGTTCCCAGAATGGACCCATTTGGCTGACAACTTGCTCACCTGCATCAGCCGATGGTGCACAAAGGCATCGCAGAGCACTTGGCTCCGATCTTCCTCAAGGTGAGAACAGCTCCGTGACAGACACACTCAGCACGCAAAGTCTCTCGGCATCAGGAGGTGCGGGTGTGAGATTCCCCTTCACACTAAGTGGAGTCACACAACAGTTCCTGACAGCCTGCAATGAGCACATGCTCCAGCTGCCTGATTAGTACTGAAGCCAGCCAAACCATTAAGTACCTACTACCTTAGCACTTTCAGTTCCTTATTAGATTAATCCTAAACAACTGAATATTTTTTTCCTACATTTAATATAATAAATAAATCATGTTAACAAGTGATGTGCATGGGATAAAATGGGGGGGAGCAGAACTGTTTGCATATTTGTACAAAGCTGATTCAATCTGCTTAAGTCGCTCTCTTGTTCAGAAAGATCTTGTTTGTTTCAGATCAACCTGACAATATAAACATAAATCTGCTCACTGATGCTATAACCTAAGCCTTTAATCAAGCCCTTTGAAGCTGAACTTAAACCTTGAGCACACTTGGTTATATATCCATTACCTCTTACAGCTTAATTTACACTCATAATTTATACAGCAATAAGGAAAATTTAAAATATGAAATCTACATCCTCGGGTAATCCACTGAAAACACTTATTTACAGTGAAAGCAACACAAAAGGGGATTACTAATAGCTTTCCTTTCCCAAGTACTGCTGCAGGCAACAAACCAATGGAATTAAATTTGGCTTTATGTGCAGTCTAATCAGATGATTCCAGGATTACTAACTCTCTCTGGCTCCTATGGCTATGAATACATTAATCTGGACAGTTCTGCAGTGTTGCATTTGTACTCCTGCCATTGAATTAACTCAAGGAATGCTTGATAAAGTGGGAAGAAAAGGACTGGAAGGGAAGGAATTAGGAGACAGGGGAAGGATGGTGGACAACTAGGGTTGGTTGGGTTTGGTACAATTCCACTGGAGTCAATAGGAGTGTCTGCATGATGACTCAATACAAAATTTGGGCATGACATTTGGATCCAAGAAATGTGCTCTCCTCAGTTCTATGGAGAATGACCAGGGTCACTTATTCATTAATTTTCTGAGCATTATCATTCTCCTTTTGATGGCTTCTTTGGGGGGAACTTTTGGCACAATATTATGTGTTAGTAGAAGCAGTCTGCTTTGTACAGGTTCCATACCTGTAGGTAAAAGCAGTCATTTGTTTTATTTTAATCACATAGCTTGCATGGTGTACCATAGTTTCAATGAAAGTTTTGCAAATCCAGTCTTGGACTCGACTGAATCAGGCAAAGAATTCACGAAGTAGGTGATATAGGCATTTGGCTTACATTCTTGGGCAATTGCTTTGCAGAATTATCTACAGTCTGATTTGGAACTCTGGTGTGCTTAGCACTGTATAGGAGATGTATGCATACAGCCTTGTGCTTCACAGTGGTTTTGAAGAGAGGACAATCTGTCAAAACTGTAAATGGTCTTATTTTAACTTTCTCAGCCACCTGGCTGCAACTGCCCAGCCCCAGCTTTGGTCTCATTTCAGTGGGGTTTTATCAGTTCTGTTGTAGAAACCTGATTCTATGAGAAGTACTGAAGTCCTCCTGACTGAGCTGGCAATGGGAAGTGCTAAGGGCTACAGTTTTCTTTTTTTTTCCCTGTGCTCTTTTGACCACTTGGGTTTACACGGAAGACATTGACTTAATCATCAAAGACACAGTCTTCAAGCCCTTCCTTAATTTCTGCTCAGTACTTACTCAGGCAAGGATCCAGTTGACTTCCTTGACTTCAGCCTCAGAAAAAAAACAAATCAAGAACTTGGCCTCAGGTCTGATGTCATACTCCATTTCTTTTCACTTTAACTCTTTATTTTACCAGGTAGTGAAACTGTGCTAGAGAAGGTGGAGAGGGCTTGTGATCATGGATTCTTCATGTTTCCAAGCATTCCTTTTTTTTTTTTTTTTTTTTTTCCCCCACGACACAAAGTCGATGTGGGGGCTTGAGAGACCTGTGGAGAAATGCTGGCAGTGTAACTAGCATGCAAGAATGAAGTGGGGGAAATGGTACTAGCTTCCCTAAATACACAGAATATAACCAGTTATTTGAACAACTGATTTCTCATAAAGACTCTGCAGCCCTCTTTAGAGCTCTTTATCTTATCTGCTGCAGGTCATGATGGCATTTCCTGGCTCAAAGAGGACCCCAAAATGCCACAGGATAAGTGCTGTTTCCTGCCCTGGCACACCCAATGCTGCCTGCCATGCCCCCAAGGGCAAGGAGACTTTGTCTCTCTGTTCTTTGAATATATATCTCTCTCTCTATGATTTTTGCAGTGGACAAGAAATCAGTTCTTTATCACTGTTTGTTGATTCAATTTATTCCCCATTTGAGAATGAAATTGTATTCCAAAGAAATTAATAATGTGGAGTGCCAATTCTGTTTTTTTTCCCCTCTCTGTTGTCGGGGAGACTTAGCTGACTCCAAGCTCTCCATTTTGAGGTCAGAGGCTTAGGCATGAGCAAAGCTTCCCTCAGGCTATGCTCCATTCTTGCATATTTAGGCTCCAAAGAACAAGATGGAAAAAAACTTAGCCTTCTAGATCTCCTGCTCCCAACTGCTTCATGAGCGTTCTGAAAGGGGCTTGCCCTTTCCAATTCAAGTTAGCATCTCTGATTCAAAAGACCAGACAAACGCGTGATTGTTCCATAGATATGTCTGCCTCAGTTGAATGTCATTACTAATACTGGAATGCTGTCAGAGTAGACATCCTGTAGTTTCTTTGAGCCAGATGCATTCTGTCTGTGCCAAACGTATTGGCAAACACACAAACACACACAAGTACACACTCACGCAAATACATTTGTGGAGGGTTCCCAAGCAGCATAGCTGCTTGCAAATATGAAAGATAGCTAAGGAAGCTGGGCACGCAATAATCCTAGGCAACCCCAACAGATGATGTTACTGTAGATCCTAACAAAGAGTGGACAGCAATGAAATTCTCTGGGTCCCTCCACAGAAATGATGCTTGCCTGTGAAAAAACAGCTCACAGTACTACAGCTCAGTGAGTGAGGTTTGGAGCAACGCGAAACTCGCACCTCCCCTTCAGCTAACAGGTTTCGGAGTGTTTTCAGGCTGACTGAAATATTCACAGTCACAGACCTTCCAAATTTCCTTCGTGCAAAAAGTACTTTGGTAATTTCCACTAGGCATAAACTAGAATTTATACACAACCATGTGCTCTATAATGTATTGTTGCAGTTCTGGTTTTGCATGTGTTTAAATTTTGATAGGAAATGCACTAAATGGCCTTAGTTACCTCACTGGTATTTGCCAAGTGTGGCATTTTGCATCCTGTTTCTCATTTTTTCACCTATTAATTAACCTTACTGAGGCACCAAACATGATGGGCTTCCCCCCACCCCAGCTGTCCCATTTGTTATTTCATTATGACTCAGTTTTTCACAGTTCTTTCTTCCTTCAGCACAATCATCATGATTCAGTTTCTTTTCTTCCCTTCATTCCCACTTTCCCCTTCGTACCTGCACATTCTCTGGATACAAAAGAAAAAGTAACTGAAAGATTATGAGGCTGATCTGTGGTATGTGGGCTCTGCCTTTCCTTCCAGGTTGCAAGAAATGTTTCATCCAAAAATCTTCAGCTGTTGTGAATTGCTGAAAGCCTCTTGCCCATTAGTGGAGCTGTGATAGCATATATCAGCAAAAGACCTGTTGGCTTTTAGCTTCTCCTTATTTCTTCATCTACGGAATCTTCAGGAGATCTGTACTGGGATGTAGACGAATTGAGGAGCAGCAGTTCTATAGCTATAAATTCAGGATCCATTTTAGTGAAACAGACTGGAGCATCACTGTGATGTTAATATTAATCACACTGTCAGTTTGGGGGTCCATCCTGCTCCTCCTCAGGTCAATCAGAAAAATCATGTAAACCAGAATCAGGCCCTGAGGATGAGATAAATATTTGTCCAATTCTTCAGTCAGTCTTCAGCCCATGAATCTTTAAGTAATTTCACTGATGTCAGTGATAATAATTATACAGTCAAGCACCCCATCTGTAATGAACACAGCTCCCACAAAGTATAGGGGATTCATTGAAAAGCAATTAATCTTCCTCACCAGAATTTTGTCCTCAATCAGATGAGTCAGCTGTTTAACAGAATTTAAGAACCATGCTGTGCAGATAATAACTTTCATTGGTATTCAAAGAAAAACTCAAATTTACTTGTTCCAGTTATTTTTATAACTTACCTTGTTCCTTAGCAAAGCTGAAGAAGGAAGTAAACAGGCTACGTAAATTACTATTAGACTAGCTGGGGACCTACCTATTTATACAGTCAGCCACCTTTGCCAGCCCGCAGAAAGAGATGTATGGCTCACAGAAAAAGGAAGACGTAATTCCCATCAGCAATAAAATGGAGTGTAGATGTTAAGTTTGTGGAATACAGAGTGTTTCCAGAAAAGAAGTAAAGCCCAGAAATTTTTGAATGTTTTTATTTGGAGAAATCTTAAAATTGTCATTTATTGTCTTTCAGCAAAACTGTCATTTACTGCAAATGCTTCACAGCTACTGAGAAAGTTCTATATATTTCTTTTTCTTTGACTCCATCAAAGGCAAGAATAATACAACCTAACTCCAGAGAAAAGGAACAGTTTATTAAAACATCTTTTTTCTAAAATGTCAGACCTCTGACTGTGATTTACTTTGAATGGTACTTAGAGACCAGGTCTTTCTTGCTGTTAGCCATATGAAGTGCTTCGTTGCTTCTACCAGTGCTTGGGCATAGTTATGAGGAGAACGTGGTTGTGGATAAGGTGACTCTATGTAGCATACTGATCACCACAGTATCTGAAAGCCCTGTTTATCAAGGTGACTAACACAAGATGTTGCAGTACCAAGACAGTTAAAAAACATAGGTTCTGTTACCTTAACATAGATAGACATGCAGAAATAAATGCACCTTAACATAACCTCAGGAATGCACAGTTCTGTTATTTTGTTTTCTTTTCTATGTAAGAGAAAAAAAAAATCTTTAATTGCTTGGCCACAACTGAAACTCAACTACTCTGTTAAGTTTTTTGCAAAGTACCTTTCACTAATGTTATGAGCATAGCACAGAGGCAGGATCAAGTGCAGAGAGTATAACAATGTTATATCTCTGGGAAGACTTTCAGGTTCAAAAAAACCCAAATGTTTTGTGAGTTCTTAATTTGCAAGCAGCATCCTGCATAGCTATATTGCTCTACCTTGTTTGCAGCAAACAGTAGAGCACTGGAAACTCTCTGAGAAGAAAAGAGTTTTCAGTTTCTCAAATATCACCTAAGTGGAGGCAGGGCTCATTTCAGTGGTTCTGTGGTGGGGTTCATCTTTTATTGATTTGCATTTGGCATAAGCATTCTAGCCATATTACAAAAGGTATTTTATACCACACAAGGGTTGTTGGGTTTCTTTTGTTTACCTAAAGTGTACCATGCTGTAAGGCTGTTCAACGCCTACCTTTCACCATATTTCTGCCTCCTAGTCTTCCAAACTTCGTAACTGGGTATCCAGGATATCTTCTAGAGGTCTCTTTCAGTGGGAAGGGTAACTAGAGAGACTTTATGTTCTTCGTTACAGAGCTTTCGGAGGAAGAACACTCAGACCTTTCTTCTCAGCTTTACCTGTTCTCTGCCTTACAATGAACACTTACAAAAGTGCAAGTGTTTCAGAATGTTGTTTAATTTCAATATAATTGAGAAAAAATATTTTGCTATCCGAGTGGTTGGAGAGTACAGAAACTGGTAGCTAAGAGCCACTGACAGGCCAGACCACTCACGTACATTTTAGACCAAAAAATGAAACTCCAAGTAGGAAAAGAAGGCTTGCATTTTCCAAGTTAGTCTAAGTAGCTGAGAACTAGAATGCTCAGCCTCACTGTATATACTAAGTCACTTTCCACAAACCTCTAATTTTACAGACAGTCCTGGTTACTACATCCAAACCCACAAGCTCTTTGTAACTTAAATCATAACTATCAAATTGTATTTCACTTTTTTGACAAAACCACAATAAAGTACATGATCCTAACAGAAAGAAAAGCAGGTGGAGAATGAAGGTACAGCTAATTTTTACCACCTGGAATCAGAGAACTCTTTCTTTATGAGATTTTGATGTGATTTGGGGCCACTGAAGAAATAACAGTCTGTAAAATTGAATCAACACTCATTAAATCCAGTAGGTGAACTTGGTCTTCATGCAAAATAAGCTAAAAAATCAATGACCTACACAGCTTTTGTGTGGCTGTTTGTGTTAACTGCTTTCAGGATTAGGGGAAAACTTCTCTAGGTAGGTCAGTATAATTCCCTAGAAGTTAACTGAGCTACTCAGAGACTGAAATTGGTCCTTTATGATTTTGAAAGTTAGTGGTTCAGGTTTTAGTCTGGAAAGTACTGGTAGCTACCACAAGGATTTTCCATTTGCATATTGCTGCAGTACCTACACTGGTGATAAGAATAGCATCCTATAGGGCCCAGCTGTGACTCTGAGGTCTGAGCTTGCCGAGGAGCTGTACCGCAGGAAAAGCCCCAGGGAAAGTTCTGGCTGACTCAGACAGGAAAATCTCTTCAGCAGTGTGTGCTGCAATGACAGCTCTGCAGCCAACACGTTCACTATGGGCACCATACGTCCCACTTGCAGCCCAGGAGCCTACACCCACTGTACCACAAGGTGGGGAAATCCCAAAGCTATCCTCAGTTTCAGTCCTCGCGAGCTGGCAGAGGACATTCAGCAGTTCAGCTTTAAAGTTCCACAGGGAAAACATCTATAAAATCAGTGGATTAAACAAACTATTATGGGATAGTATGGCACATCTTTTTTATTATTATTATTTTTTTTTATTAGAATATCAAGCATATATACTGGCATTTTCCAGATGTGGACTGCAGAAGAAATAGAGTTTTAGAATGATAATGTGAAAGCTTCTTCATTGTCACAGTGAGATCTCTACCCTTCCATTCTGACCACTGTAATTCATGAGTTTCCAAATGTTTTCAGTACCTCCTCCTCCTTTAACATTCAAACCTAATCTGCTTAGAGGACCAAGAAGGTATCTGTGTAATAGTATTTAGTGATGTGCAGGGGTAGGGAAGCATGTATATTTGTAAATTCATGACCTCTCCCTAAAGCAGAAATTATTACAGTCTGCTCCACACCAGTAGTTTAGACATCAGTACCAAACTAAAGGATGTGGGTCAAATTCCTCTCCATTTGTGGGAGGATTTTCTATAAAGAAGAAAGCCCTTTGAAGAAAATGAGCAAAATCATCGGCACTGATGAATATAGAGTGGGCAAACATGTTCTCTCATGAAAATTCATTTTAAAAGATGAAATGCCCAACATACATCAAAGTTGATGTCTATTAATCTAATCACAAAGCGCAAATCATTTCAGTTGTCAATGGTATAGACATATAGGGGTTATTTTCTGCTGCCTCAGCACTGTAGCATAGTTTTTGTGCCTCCTCCCCAAACTTGTTCTTGCTACTTACAAATTCCATTTTAAACCAGCATATTTCATCAGCTACATCCCCTCCAAAGGAATTAATGCACAGCTGGAGAAGCTGAGGTAGTAGGACAAGCAATAGTGCTAGAGGAAGGGAATACATTGCAACCCACAAGAGGCCTGTATTGACAGACCCAGGTTGCTCAGGGCTTTATCTTGCCAGGTCTGCCCCTGCTCTGTCGATTAATTATCCTCATAGTAATATTACTTTCGTTATATCCAGGAAAAATCACCTCATTCTGATTTATGATCACTGTCTCTCATTCTGCCACTGTTCACCACAGCAAGGAACCTGACTCTCTGCGCTCAGTAACCTCTGTAGGAACTGGGGGCAGCGGGTCTCCTGAAGCCATCCCTTCTCCAGGTTGAACCCGCCGCAGTTCCTCAGCCTCTCCTCACAGGACAAGTGCTCCAGCCTTGGCTGCCTTGGTAGCTCTCCCTGGTACTCACTGCGTTTTATTGACAACCTTCTTGTACCGGGGGGCCCAGAACTGAACCCAGTGTCCCTGATATGGTCCAACAAATGCCGAACAAAGAGAAATATCTCCTTCCCTCCATCTCCTGACTGTGCTCCTACTGACACAGCCCAGAGCACTCGTAGCCTTCATTGCTGCCAGGGGGCTGCTGGATCAGGCTCACCCCACTGTCTCCCAGGACCCCAGACCCTTCTCCACAGAGCTGCTCCCCAGCCAGACAACCCCAGTCTGTTTCCTGTTGGGTGTTAATCTATCCCTGACACAGGGCAGAGCATTTGTCCTGGCTGAATTTCATGAGTTTCTTGTCAGCTCATTTCTCCTGTCTAGGTCCTTCTGAATGGCAGCCCTGCCCTTGAGTGTATTAGATGCACACACCCCTACGCCCCCCTCCATTTCATGTCATTGCAAACTTGATGAGGGTAAATCGGTCTCCTTCTCCAGACTCAGGACAGGCCTCTGAGCAACTCTGCTTGTAACCATTTACAAACATTTATGTGTAACTTTCTTCCATACGTACTTCATTAAAAGCTAAAATTACTGCAAGTGTTGTACTATAAAAAATTTGAACAGTAAATCTGTCCAAACATGATGTTTCCAGCAAACTTGTTGCAAGATGGTCTAAAGAAAATAAAATTAGACTGCCAAGATATTTTCTAAGGCAGCAGGAATTGATGGAGCAATTTTTCACATAATTTTAGCATTTTCCTATCTAACAAATTTATGGGGCTGGTAAGAAGTGACTTAGACTTTGGTTATGGCTTAGCTCCAAAGTACCTCCAGAAACAAATATATAGGAGTGCCAGCTTGCCTCAAACTGAATTGGAGACCTATCGAAGGAAAAGGATAACCTGTATGCATGGCTGGACACTGTTCATGGAGCTAAAATTCGCTCTGGTCTAATTTTATTTTTGCTTATCTTTGAACCCAACTCTGGGATGCTCATGTGGCCCTGACCTCAAAATTTGTTAGCAGGGTATTTCATTGGAAAAGGAAAATGAAACATTCTTTCAAGTTAGGATTTCTTTTCACTACTAACACACACACACAAAGAGGCAAAATGCCAAATATGTCATATTTAAAGCACAAAAGATGCAGAGCCAGAAATTCTCTGGCTTCATTAGAGGTGTGAATACTGCTATGTAGTTTTTACTCTGAGTTTTGGCGCTCTTCTCACTCAGTTGTCGTCTTTATTCATAAGCTCAGAAATTCTGCTGAGTGTGTCAACCTCCTCTTTTGCTGCTGTGGCCAAATGTGTTTCTTCAGCTTTAGGAATATTCCTTCCAGATATTCTCTCTCACAATAAGTTCTTGTTCACTTGTTGGCTTGATTTTGCTGAAAGGATGGGACAGGTAAGCCTGTGAAGAAAAGAATCCTTCTTCTTAACTCTCCTCCATAGGTTTGCATTTGCCATCTTACCTGCATGATTAACTGGTTAGCTGATATGATAGCTTTTCCTTTTTTAGTAGTTTCAGGCAGAATTTTGTGATTGTGTCCTACTACTCCCACTTGAGTGTCTGTCAGCTTCAATGCAGCTCTCTGGGCTTGTATACCATGGGACAAAGTGCCATGTTAGAGACACCCGGCTACCCTGAATGACTTGGTCTCTACAGATAACACAACCCAGCTCCAAGCAGATGCTAGCTTCAGAAATGGAAACAGCAGAACTGCATCAGTCCAGCACTAAGCCCAAGCTAATTAGTATCCCTGAGAAGCTCACCGCTTTAGCAAAAGCTTTTCAGCATCTTAGGTCACACCTTGTTTTACCTGCTTTAAATATGGGTCTGGCTGCTCGATGTCTGAGTCTTGAGCATCAGTCTGGTGTGCACCCATTAATTGTAACTATGAAACATCTTCCTGAGCTCTGTAAGAAAGATTCCCGCTCTTAAAGCCCCTTTGCTTTTGGCACCTGGGTTGTTACTGGAGTCCAAGTACTTAGGTAGCAGGAAAGAGACATGCTGAAGCCATTGTCAAAAGCATGACAAGAATGGCTGTTATCTGTAGATCTGAATGAGAAAAGTATGACACCTTTTACAGAGAGCTACTCCACATAGAGTAGCAAAACTACCTTTCCCAAAGAGACCTGATGCAATATCACATGACACAGGATTTATCTGAAGATGTCATCACCACAAGTTTTTCAGCTGTACACTCTGTCTATAAGCATAATAATATGGCTGAGCCCAGCAAACTTTCAAAAGCCAGCTGCAGGGATGGCTGATATTGCTGCCTTTGTTTTGGTGCTTTGAAGACTGTCATTATTTTTTTTTTTTTTTGTCAGCTGCTTTCTTCTGATAAAACAACTGTAGACATAATTAATTTTGAGCAGATGAAAGAGGATCAGTGATGGTGATACCCACCAGGACAGAGGTACCTCAAAGTCACGGCATTCAGAGAGGGTCCAAGATCCCTGCTCTGCTCTGAACCTGACTGGCCCATCTCCCATGCAGCCATGTGAGCCAACAAACAGTGAGCCCAAGTTGCTGTCATTGCTGTTCCAGTGGTTCCTCCATGTGGACTTAATATTTAACTGCAGTAAAATATTAAATGAAGAGTCTTAGCCAATGTCAATAATACCTGGTTAATGCATATTTTTTCAGTTGTAAAGCAAAATGCAGCAATATAGGGCTAAGCTGTTTTCATTGTTTACCTAAGAAAGCTCAGCTTAGAGGCAAAATCTCTTCTTTTTTAAATTTAGCCCCACATTTATTCATCATTCCAGATGAAGCATGTGAGGTGCCAAGAGCCCTTGTGACTTTCGGAAGTCAAAGACTTTGGTGGTGCAAATTTACTCTGTCCATTTTAAATTAATGGAGCTAATGTGATTATTGCTAGCTCAGGATTTAGTCCTGAGACTCAGCAGAGCATTTTACTCTAATTAGAAACACCAGGTGTGTTACTGTTCTACCTCCAAGTTGTTTGTAAATAAGCTGCAGATGTTAAAACATTCATGATTTGCAGTGTCTGAGTGTGAGGTCCAGATATTATCCACTGCATCTTCAAAAGTGGGATAGGAGGAGGAGAAAACTGAAGGGTCCACTGTGCTTATGGAAAAAAGAAAATATTACTGTGGAGAGGCCCAGAGAAAATTGCAGAAGGGAGAACATAAAAATGGCATAGGGTTTTTGTGTCCATTGATGTGAGAGAGATTTACCTTTGAAACTAGGCATTTAGTCTGCTTATCTAGAACAGTATTGCAGTGGCAGAACCAGACAGCCTCTAGTTTTAACTGATTATCTCTTCTTAAAAAATATTTAGGGTGAGCAGACACACTACTTACTTAAATACTGCATAAGATATCATTTATCAAAAAGAAATAGGTGCCATTTGGCACCTGCTGTAATTGCTATGATGGAAATAGCAATACATAACTATCAGAAGAAAGGGTGCCACACTTTTGAAAAGCTTACAGCTATTTTATGTATTTCTAATGGCCAATGAATAAATGATGCGACATACATTTTACATATCTGTGAAGTAATGAATTTGATATTAAATCATACATAATGATTTTCAGGTGCTAGACACATTTAATATACTGAGGAAAAAATTGCTTTTGATGTGAAGTATGAATATAATTACAAGTATATTGGATAGTTCCTGGGAGTACCGTCTAGCATTGGAACAGGCTGCCCCAGGAAGTGGTTGAGTCATCATCCCTGGAGGTATAACAGATGTGTAGATGTGATGCTTAGGCACATGGTTCAGTGGTGGACTTGGCAGTGTTAGGTTAGCAGTTGGACTTGATGATCTTAAAGTTCTTTTCCAACCTAAATGATTCTATGACTCTACACCTGAAGAAAATTGTTTGGCTTCAGCAGTGGACCCACCATAATGCATAAAAGATCACACCTATAGCCCTGAACCCAGCTATTTAGTTCATCTTCTAGATGTCATTAAAAACAAGTGCTAAATATTCTTGATTTTACCTGATCCTGCCACTGCTTACTACTATAGTCTTCAACATGAACCATTACAAGGCACACATGAACACAGCTAAACATGTTCATAAATGAGCAGTGAGGAATTTTAATAATAATAATAATGAACAAATTACATTACCTTCCTACTGCAAAAAAACCCACCAACCCTCTCTTCATCAGTTACAAGTATTTTTCAAATAGCAATAAAAAAAATATTTTTTCTTCCAAACAAAATTCTGTCTGATTTTTTTTTACTCACTGGAAGGAAAAGAGATAATCTCTAAATCATGGAATATTGTAGTAACTTTTTAAGTCTTATGGGGAAAGTACATTGTCTGCCAGGCAGATGAATCTTCTATCAAAGAATTTCAGATGTGATTTTTTTCTTAATGTAATAAGACACTATGCATTTTGTCCTCAGTTCTCTAGAAGTGATCTCAAAGAAGCAATTAATATCAAACTGAATGACTGACCAACCATCTGCCAATTCCAGCACATTCAATACAACTGATGCTTTATTCAAATACAGAATACAGACTCTGCCACCAGAAGAACCGATTTAGTTCAGATGGGAAGGCAAGAACGATATGTAATTATACATTGAAACCTGCTCATATAAGACTTTGATGCAGTAAAAGGCTTTTTCTGCTGCAGGAAAGGAGAAGAGATAACAAGAAACTTTCAGTATATTACAATGTGTAAGATTCAGGGCAAGTCATACTGAATATTTACTTGTCAAGAAGTTGTCTGAGGAAGGGGAGGAGTTGCCTCGTTACAGGAGGTTTTGTTGTTTAAACTCAGATATTCAGAGATGCTAAAAGGATTAAACACTCAAATCTGATTTATTTTGGTGGACTTGGACAACATAATCCTCGGGCAACAGCTCTCATGTTTTGACATCACAGAATGCAGCTGCAGGGACAGGAAGCTATCCAACAAAGAGAGAGGAAATGCTGGGTTGTTTGGTTCAATAGAATATAAATGAAGAAGACATTACAATGAATAAGGAATCAAAGCTTGCAGAAGACATTTTGTGTCAGCTTCTGACCGCTGATTTCGTGACAGCCTATAAATCAACTGCAAAGTCATCTGGAAAAGACATGTGAGGTTTTCTGCAACCTTGGGAGAACCTATAGGTCTGCACTACATTTTTCCTCAGTTGGTTTGCTTAGCTGTAGGGGGATGGGTTAGAATCTTCTCTGGAAACAAGGGCATAACATTCCTCTCATGAGTTACCATTTCTGTATTTACACAGAACGTGCCCCAAGTCAGTATGCAGGATGTGTAGTGAAGTTAGAGGAAATGAGATTTCTCAGGATTCAGGACTTCCATGGCTAGTTGTAGAGATTATAGGTTTTGATAGAGAAAAACATCATAATAAGTGATCAAAAGGATAGTTCAGAAGATTCCTTTTTTTTTTTTTTTTTTTTTTTTTTTTTTTTTTTTTTTTTTTTTTTTTTTTTTTTTCCCTGTAAAAATAATGCTACGCTACAATGCGACATGACAGAAGTCAGAAAGGGTCATATCAACCAAGCTTATCTATAGAGCATGGAGTTCTGGCAACAGGCACAAAGCACTCCAACTTTCATATAAGTGAAAGTGCTAGTTTATTTATTCCTGAGCCTGTTAGAACCTCTGCTTTGATATTACACAGAGCCAGTCAGTCATTCAGAAGAAGTTGATTTTGAGTCACCAACAGCTCTAGGATATGAGTAAGTTGCAGTTCAGGACTTTTATGAGTAGAGTTTGAAAGCAGAGCTTGCTTCCTGACCAAAGTACTCAGGCCTTAGGATTGTTTAAGTATCTTAATTGTTCACCTGTTGGTTTTACATGAAGCAACTACAGAAAACACACTCTCTGCACACTTCAGATATCATAGCTAGTCAGTTCTTCCTCCTGAAAAATGCGTCTGAAGTCAGCTGTTCAAACAGTGCAGGCTTTGCTTTTAATACAAATTGAAACTAATTATCAGCATGTGAAATGATTGCTAGGAATTAAGTCAGTGTACATATAGCCAGGCACATTGCAAAACCGGGATAGCAGGTTTTCTGTGGTCAATCTATGGGAGATTTACATATTCATTTTTAATTGTATAGTAGTGCTTAAACTGGACCTTTGCCTGTTATACTTTGCATTTCACAGGTCAATGAGGATTTCTTTGTTCAAAATAAGGAAAGTGAATTTGCATTAATTTTCAATCTCATTGATTTAATTTGGTGTGGAGGAAGGAGGCTTTCTGGGTCTAAACTTTAACTGCTTCTATGTAATCTGACACTCTGACTGTATCTGCCATTCTTTTTAAATATTGCTGCTGACATTTGTCAACCTACTGAACCCAAAAAAGTGAAACTTAGTGAACTTGAAATAATTCGGAATCCTTAGCAATAATTATGCTTGCTGCTATTTTCTGCCACTAATAGGGAAAATGGTAGCAAACCTGTAGACTGAAATCTAGCTTGTCCATGGCCAAACTTGCTTCTTGTTCAAGATTCTTGCTCCATCCATTCCATCAAGCTGCACCTCCAAACCAGTCTACAGATAAAGGCACTGGGAAAGATGATTGGAATTCTTGCTATTAAATTTTACTTACCCTGTGTACAGCTGCTGAAAGAGAAGCTCTGTTTCGTCTTTCTCAGTACCTTCCAGAGGCAGCTGTGACCCCCAGGTTTAACTACCTTACTATATTGGCAGAATGATAAATCTGATGACTGATTACAACTGGTGAGGTATTTTTGTATATATGGCTGTTTTGCCTATATTTCTAGATAGTATTTCCTCCTTTCTGTTGTTGAGTATGTCTGCTCAACAACACAGAGCATCTGAGAAGCAAGTTTTAGCCCGGTTTGCTGGTTCTTTAGGCTGCCTTGCACGGCTTTGTTGCAATATTGAGACCTCCCCTGACTGAAAGATAGCCCCTGTCCAAAATGATCCACAGCACTTTCACCCTGTCACTCCAGTAGGTGTGACAGGAAGACTTGCTATCTTGGAGCGAAACAAGGACACAGGGAAATCTTTAGGCTACATTAACTTATACTAAGAATTGAGTCAAAATGCAAACAGGATAGATTTCTCTGTACCGATTTCTTTCCTGCAGCAAAGAGCTCTATGCAGACTTAATGATTTGGCTGCCTGCTGAGAGATGTAATATATGCAACTATCTCCCAAATGATTTCTGCCCTAAAAGATACCTTTTTCATTTCATTCTTTTGATCGTTATGCCACCTAACATGGAAGTGGAAAGGACAAGGGTAATTTTTAAAGACATTTCTTATTGCAGATGTGAAACTCTTAGTGGCCCTTGTAAGTTAGTATGCATCTAAATACATGATCAGACCATCAGACCCTGAATATCCCAGGAACAGCTGCTATATTGGCTCCTAAAGGCTAATCTTCATTTAAGATACTCTGATTACAATTGAATGTAGTGAAAAGGTACGACTCTCAAACTCCCTGCTGCTCAAAACATTCTGTTTCTATTCCTGCTATTATACTATTTTTTCCAAGATTGGGAAGATTAAAAGATGAATGAGATCTCAAAATTGAAAGGCAACATGTAGCTTTATGAAAATTAAATTTTTATTTCTTCCTGATAGCACTAAAGTTAAAAATTATTAACTTTATATTTCTAATTCCCTTCTCTGAATTTCCAACTCTGTGTTACTTCTTATGAATCTTTGTTTAATAAAACATGAAAATCCTGTAGCTCCTTCAGCTATAATGATGCTTAGTCATTTCTGTTGTCTCAAACTAAAGGAATAAAAAATAGAAGCCATTTTTAGAAGATGAATAACTAAATATCTCTGGTAATCCAGCAAAACAAATATCACGATATATTTTTTAACAGCTGTGAATTGTCAGATATAACTTTTTACTTAAAAAAAATAATAATTTATTTAAGCAATTTATGATATTTAACAGTGGTATTTATTTCATACTTAACAATTGTATTTAAGTAACACTCGTTGACTATTATTTCCTTTTATAGACTTTTCCTCAGGATGTATTCTTATACCAATATTTCCCATGCTTATAGGGTAGGTCTTCAAGTCTTTAAATGTTATTAATATTTCTTAATCCCTTACTTCTCTTTTTTGTCTATTTTTTTAACTAAATGTTTTAAGTGAAACTTTAAAATATTTTTTACACTTTTGCAAGTTTTTAATCAAAAGTATTTGCCAAACTTTTTGACTAGTAGAATACTTTCAGTTGCTTCATCATTAATTTTCTTTGATAAATTCGTAATTCACAAAAAAGTTGTTTTTTCAGTTCTTCACAAAGACTACTTTGTAGATAATATTACAGAAATGCAGAGAATGATTTGGGTGAACTTGGTGATCCTGAATGTTCATTAACAAGGGAACATAAAGACCAGAATTGTTTCAATAGGCTATATGTAAAATGGATCTCTAAGTTACACTGAGAAAATAATAGCAATATTATTTCATCACAAAAGGAAATACCACTGTAGGAAATGAGAAATTGTGCAGACAAACGATAAGTCAACGCAGGAATGCTTCACTGTAATGGAATGATGAAGCTGAATAATTTTGAAATATTTCTCTTTTTTTTAAATTGAATGTTGCGGTTACTGTTTCACAGTCAATACCAAAGAAAAAAACTGTACAGTGTGTATTTGTATATAATTTGGAAATGCAAGTATTCACCACTTACTTTGCAGGCTTGAAAACATGAAAAAAAGATTTTTCAGGTGCCTTCTAAAGCAATGGGGTTTCCTCTGGCTACATACAGGGTTATCATGGCAACTTGAATAACAGAATTAATTTTAAGGTGATTAACAAATGTAGTACAATTTGTTTGCTGGTTCATGATATGCAGACTGATTGTAAACTAAAAATAAAAAAAATTAAAAATCATGGCTGTAATTTCCAGTGGAGTACAGCTGTGTGTTCATTTTCTTCTGTATTTAGGTCAATAACATGTGAGAAATGGAGAGAGCAAAACAAGGCAAATGATTGCCCTTCAGTCTCACCTCAGAACCCCTAGCCAGTGTCTGAAACATAGTCTGCTACTCTACCACCATTTACAGGACTTCATGCAAAATCTGGCATTGTAATAGCTTAGTTCGAATAGTCACTTTCAGAAGTTTACTGTAGCACTTGTTAAAAGGTCTCGATTGACAGCTCTGTACAGTGAAGTCTTCTCTTAATCGGTCCACAGAAAATTTGCAGCAGCTGGTGCGGGGTCTCTGCATGTCGGAACCACCACCCTACAGAACTGCCTGGATGAGCAGGAGGAAGAATCTTATTTCTCTGCCTGTAGCATCACTGGGTTTAAAGGCATTGATAGTCACCATTGTGTAAAAATCTCCAGGGTGCATAAAAGCAGAGCAAAGCGCAAAAGGTACTAGAAATGGATATGCCTTAACAAACGTGCTTTTAAAAAGCAGTTTAGCTTCAGTGTGAACAGTAGTAAATTACAGCACAAGGTTCCTACAAGAATGATCAGTTAGTGGAAAGGTATTTATACATGGATTTTGAAAGCCCGGAGAATTCAGAGTTAAGATTAAATCCACAGGCCATCAAACACTTGAAGGTTTGAAAATTCATAGTTAAGGTCCATAAACCATAAACTTGGCTCTCTCCCATGGATGATAGCAGCCTCCCCAGATTCTTTTTTTATCTACGTTGTACTAAATGTTATTTTTTTGATCAAGCATTTTTTTAATACTTTAAGAAGTCATCAAATTTGAAAAAAACATTGCATTTGAACTTCCACAGAAAATCCAAGAAAGGATCAAAGTGTGCGTGTGTTTGTATTTTCAACTGGCTATTCTCTGTCCTTGAGCTGATGAGCTAAAATTAGAATGTCAGGTTGGGTTGCTGGGAGCTAATCACCAATAAACTCTGGTTCTGTGCACTTAGCTCTGACTGATATACCCACTGAATCAGGATGCATCTTGCATTTTGGTCATGTTTTTACTGTGAGACCGCAAAAACTGAGAAAAGAATGTGGGTTTTCTGGTTTGTCTCATAAATGCTTAAAAACTGCCTGTCTTTGAATTCCTGAAGGCACAGAAAATTGTAATAATTATAAAATTCTCTTTTCTATATATCCATAAGCTTAAGGGGAAATTATATCTTAACCCTTGCTTTGAAACTTGGCTTGGGGAGTATGAGGGAGTAAGGGGGCAGATTTTAGAGTAAGAGCAAAATTACTGATAATCATTCAAATTATAGAAGAGACATTGCTAATGTGTGGACTCCAGGAATATATATGAATGAGGAATCTATTACATGTATTGAAAACACAACTGTTATCATTGCATAAATAAGTTATGCTGTTTAGTGGTGAGCTTTTCATTTCCAATACCTGTGTGTTGTTTGAGTTACTAAGCCTGTATCTCTCATACAAGTCCCAAAGTAACAGAGGTTCTGCAGAGTCCAGAGCAGAGCTTCCAGAAGCTTAAACAATGTCAAGCTTCATTCATGCCCTTTCCAGTCATGTGGATCCTGCTAGCTTTGCTTCTGGATACAAGTCAAATATAGCTGCCTGTAGAAGTAATGCAGAAATACATTACCAGTGTTTGGTTTTAATTCTCCTTCTGACCTGGACAACTCATGAACAAATTTGGAAGACTAATTAAAATAATGCACTGAAAGCTATCACTGGATTTGAACACAGAGTGAAGAGGTAGTGACACTTTTTTGATTTAAAACCAAAGCAAGTTGAGAATCTGAGTGAAAAATTAAATCCTTTCTTTATTTGATGGTTCCCAGGGATTAAAATCAGCACACAGTGGAAATGTTTGGAGAAGTCTCACTTTTCCATTCCTCCTTGTGTATTGCGAACACTATTATACAAGAACTGCAGGTAATATTGGCTCTAGGAAAAGAATGGCTGACAGTTTTCCAAGCTAGCAGCAGAGTATCCCTTACACTGCTGCAGACTGGTGAAGACCAAAGAGTTTTTAATATCTCACAGAGATACCACTGTTTTGATTTAGAATCAGCAGAGTATGCCATTCCCTGCTTATCTACAACAAGCATCTGTTTTAAGATTACAGTGCTTTCTATAGAGCTGCAAAAATGTGATGACATATTGTACGTTAAAGGGAGAGAGCCCGCAGTGCGCTCATCAGGATACTGCTCCCACCAAAGCCAAAAGCAAAGCTTGCTGTGACTTCATATACTTGAAAGACTGAGTCCCAGCTTCTGAAACAAATATCACGAAAAGACAAGGAGAGAGTATAAGGGCTGGGTAATCGAGTCACTAAGAACAAAGGGTCATACTCTGACCGAGGCCAGCCAGTCAACTGTTTGCCTGGAGGTAAGTAGTTCTTACCTGGGTTAAAGCCAACAGAGCCTTCTCCTACCCCACCCCTTTTGAGGAAAAGGAAATGTGTGTGTCGGTGTTCAGCTCTGTAGCCCCCATGAAGTGAAGTGAAGTGAAGTGAAGTGAAGTGAAGTGAAGTGAAGTGAAGTGAAGTGAAGTGAAGTGAAGTGAAGTGAAGTGAAGTGAAGTGAAATCAGGCACACCATGGCATAGTTTGTTTGGCTGTGAGAGAGCATATACAAACTAAGATGACCCACAACCACCAACCTCTTGAGACTGTCTCCCAGATGTGTCTATGTATTGTCTATGTATTTCTGAAACAAGGATTTCTTATTTAATGTCATCAACATAATACATGCAGAAACATGCCTATACATGATTTACTATATGCTCAGGAAGGAAATATTAATTTTGTACTCCGTAATATCCAGGATCAACAAGCATCTTCTACTGCAGTTATAAATACCAGTTAAGGTTTTCCACTGTCTGGTATTAGCTAGGACCTCCCATGCTTACCTTTCTACCGACATATGGCAACGTAAGTTGTGTTTCTCTTGTGATACTGTAACAGAGTTAAGGCTTTGAATTGGCTAAAAGTAATTTTAAGGAAAACTTTTTTCTTTTTTTTTTTTTTTTTTAATTCTTAAAACTCCAGGTTAACTATAATAGTAATTAAGAGTCTGGTGATTCATCTGTATTATTCCTTTAGAAATAATCACTGTGTTATCGTTCCGTATTCCATCAGCTCTATATTTTATATTTCCATTTTAGAAACGTTGAGTACTGAGAAGATAACTGGGAGTGCAGGGAGAATTTCTCAGAGAAACTGTATTCACCGCTTTTGAAGGTTGTAGGACTGTTGGAGGGATTTAGTAGTGGCTTTGAATCAATGCAGATATAATCATCTTAGTGTGATCCAATTTGATTATGTGCCTTTGTATTCTTGTGTGATTTGAGAATATCTGCAGAGATATTTTTGTAGGAGGTGAAGGTAAGCAGTAATACCTCCTTTGTTAAAAGGCTGTATAATTTACATGGATCAGTTTCAGTGTGATTAGATTAAATAGGAAGGTGCTAGCAGATACTACCTGTCAGTTGTAGTTTATTACATAAATATGTATAGTACAGAGATAACAGAAATTAAATCTCCCATATTTTTTGATATTTAGTCTTATTGCCTAAAGATATTGGAAGAAAAATCCCTCCCAAAATGCACTGTAACCTTTTTACAGTAATTTGTTCTATTCCCAGCCAGGCCTACACAACCTACCCAGTTAGGTGTTATTTATCTCTTGGACTGAATTCCACATGAGCATTCAGACCCTCTTGTCTTTTTCCTCTTGTGACTGAGGGTCTATGAAGACTGACACAACTGGAAGAGAAAAACTGGCGAAGTAGTACCTACTGGTAGCTCAGTAGGATGCTGCTGAGCAGTCTCTATCCAGACATCAGTATTACACCCAGGAACTCCCTTCATTTGTGATTCCCCTTCTGTTGCAGTTGGGAGTAATGGTTGTTCCTCAGGTCTCAATACCTCCAGTGTGGCA
The DNA here is from genome assembly GCF_003259725.1 of Athene cunicularia. Taxonomy (NCBI): domain Eukaryota; kingdom Metazoa; phylum Chordata; class Aves; order Strigiformes; family Strigidae; genus Athene; species Athene cunicularia. The sequence goes on along the minus strand of NW_020799095.1, from coordinate 9,119,707 downwards.
AGTTTGGCTTCCTGTGGTGAAGAGTGTGAAGAAGAGTGTAGAGACAGCTATGGCTGATGTAGCTACAAGTAAAGTGGCTTTCTTGGTGACTGTAACCTCAGTCATGGTTTCTGAAATGCCTGACACAGAATAAGTATCCTCGTTATTTTCCTATACAGCAAACAAGACTTTTTTCCTCCACAACTGATAGAGAGGAACATAATTGAGAGAGATTAACCTATTTATTGACTGAAGTAACAGAAATTCAGGGAAAAAAATGTTGTGAATAACATTCCCTTATTACTTTCTTGACTGAAAATCTACATAAAAAAAATACCTTGAGTTCGTTCAGGTTTGAAAAATAGCAGGTGCTCATACTGAGGCCGCCACAAATGTTCTATGACACTTGCATGTTCTGATAAAGCAGTACAGATGTGAGGAAAGAAGACCACATCCATCAGCAAGATGACAGAAGAGGAAAAGGGGCCTTCTCACTATTAAGTTCACAGTGTTTGATTCATTGAGGATTGTTTAATATCAATCTGGGTGTTCCACAGTCCTCCTGATGTGCCTGTCATGACTAATTACATAACCTAAAGTTTTAAGCCACTTAGTATATAGAATGGCAAAGCTCTTACAAAAGGACAACCAGCAATATATAAACCCCATGTTAATTACATTGCTTGAATTAGAACCACTTGCATTAGCTGGATAATACAGCAAATTGCTGCTCTTTGTAAGTGTTAAACCAACCCTAGGAAATCTTGCACTGTTATGAAATGTTGTGATTTATATTGGCTATTAAGAAATTTTTTAAATCTCCAACTATGCAAAAGTGCAGTATAGCTGGAGGGGATCCGGAGATGCTCATATTGTGAAGTGATCCTTTATGAGAAAAACTCTTCTTTACTTGACAGCTGTGTTATTCACCCTGTTCTGTGCTTCCAAAATATTTCAAGTTGTGGATTAGTTGCACTGTTTTAATTACTAAATGCAGGCTTTTTTAATCAACCACGTTTCTAATGCCTGAGGAATTTGCCCTATCCTCTGGTAAATGTTAAGCCTTTGTTAGTGAAAGACATTTGAAGAATAGCTCAGTAGTCTGAAGGCTAAAGAAAATCCATATAAAACAAAGATATATTTTCATTTTTCTAGTTCTGCATATGAAAAAAAATGCTGATATGCCATAAACTATGTAGCCTTCTGCCATTTTTCTAACCCTTGGGGAATGCAGTGCAGAATGGACACTTGTTTAGTTACTAAAACTTCTTTTCAGCCTCACAAAGACTTGGCTTCCCAACCTGATGAAAACATTCTTAGGAGTTTATATATAGCACTGATTCTTTGAGCTGTATTGTTTGGTGACAATAATAACATTATTGTTTTAGTTTCTCAAAAGCTCTCTTCACAGCAATAGTTGAATAGTAGCAAACTAAATGCCACAGTACAGTCCTACGTGTTGTACCATTTTCTTCTGCACCCATGGACATAAAAGATGCAGGTGTTTGTTTCTCTCCCCAAATGTATATTGGTTCATAAAAGTATTACTGCATGAAACACACCTTCACAAAATGAGAATACAGCTTCATGATTTGTAAAATAGAAGGAAAACAGTGACTTTTGGAGCAAACTCCCAGCTGGTATCAATTAGCTCAGATTTGTTGAAGTCTTTCTTTTGTCATATGCCACCATATGGTTTAAGGGAAACATTTTGGCATAGTCATTTTATCCTGGCTTAGGATTCATCTACCTAGAGAATTTGACAGCCTCTTCAGTGACATGAAGTCAACACAGAAGTTGAGTGGTTTTCCCCCCACCCCATCAGGGTGCTCTCATTTAAAAGTAGACTTCTTTTCACTTCTTTTCACTGCAGTTTGCACAATAGAGTATTTGAAGTGCTTTTAAGGAAATTTTTTTTTTCAACTTCAAACATTAAGTCATAAGCTTCCAGAGTGCCTCTGGATAGATAAGTGAAGAGAGTCCTTGACTTGCTCAAGCAGTTTAACTGCATATATGCTTGGTATGTGTTTGTGGTAACATAACTCATTCACATAACAGTAATTCATAAATCAGGAAATCTCTAAGTTTCTAATTTACTGTTTAGCATTCATTCTTGTAAAGCTGCCATTTTGCTTACCCACAGTTGCAAGAAAATCCCATTCTCCCAACCCCAGTTTTACATTATGCTCACAGATGTAGTATAACCTCATGTAATTGATGTAGTCCCTTGTGACATATTATAATATAATGGGCCAGCTGGTAAAAGTGGAATAATGAAGAAATGTAAGTAACTGTTGATGTCAAGATAGGACTGATGTGAATGTTGTGCTCTGGACAAATCCCAAATTAGAGCAAAAACCACAGTCATCTGAGATAGGTATGGTTTGAAGCAGCATTCAAAATGTTATTATCCTGTAGCAATGTGCAAAAACTCCCTAGCTCACTAACTTTCAGAGGAACTGAGGATTCTCAGCAGCTCTGAATGGAGGCCCTTCCTGAAGTACAATTCAGGGTGAAGTCAGAATGCATGAGAAAAGCTACTTTGCAGAAATCCCTCAGCAAGAACAGTGGTGCAGTTTACATCAGTCTCAGCCATACTTTCTCAGAAATCAAATTATGTTAAAACCCAGGCTCTTGAGGCTCTGAGCAGATTCTTGCAGCATTGCTCCAGAAATATTCCGCCAAACCATATTGATAGAAAAAAAGAGTTGTGCTTGCTTGATCGTGCTGAAAGATACAGGATGTGCACGGGCTAAAAATCATGGTAAGATGCTTATCACACTTGACCTCTTGGGAATAGACCTATACTTGTATGTACAGCTGGTCAAAAATGCCTTTTTCATAAATGTTGACTTGAGCACAAAAATATTGGAGTTTCTTGTCCAGAATGTTCTTGAAAGAAAGAGGGCAGAATTTGTTATCTAAAAGAAGGAATGTTTTAAGAAAACTTTTTATGAAAAGGAACCGTGTTCCACAAAAAGCAGATTCACACATGCACCCCCTTTACAAATGTTCCTAGTTAATTAGAAATTCACTTTTTTGTCTTTGGTTTTGCTTTTTTATGATGTTCTGACTTGGAACACATCAAGTTCCTTACCTAGTCTGCTAATAATGTTACCAGCACTGGAAGTTAAAGCAGACCACTGGGGACACTAACTTCTGCTGTTCTCACTTGGTGTTCAGAAACAACCCTGAGACCCAGAATAGTTGAAGTTTTGCAGCTTCTTTGGCCTCACTCCTGTGGTAGACTTCTAAGGGAGCAGCTTGAGGTTTCACATACAAGTTTAGCAACAATCTTGCATTGTGGAAAATTCTCTAAGAGGCTACTGAGATTCTCTTACATTGTTGAACAAGTCCAAGATCTGACCCATAATGTTTGATGGTAATCTGAGTATGAGTGAGCTCAGGAATGTTACTTGGAGTTTAGAAATTTTTTCACTTTGAGTTCAATATAGGCCCTGTCTCTTTAACATTCACTTTGTTCAGACTACCAAGGGTTAGACAGTTTCTAACTTGGTTACAAACTGATCTTGTCAGTGGAAATAACCAAGTCCTTAACATGTTCAAATAGTCTCTAGTTTCCAGAGATAAAACTTCGTAAGCATTACGAAAATGAAACTTTGTCAGCTGTGAAATATCCGAAGCACAGCTTACTGATGTAAATGTTATTTGCCATGTTCTTCCATTTCCAAATGGAATAAGATGACCAGCAAAGGGCAGAAATATCCTTAAAAGGGCTGTTGGAACAGGTTTTTTCAGGTGGAAGGTACAGGTGAATGGCCACCCAAAACTGCATTCTTGTGACTAAGGGGAGGAGAGAATACAAAGACACCTTAGGGCAAGGAGCAGTCTTCAGTTAGTGGCTAGTTTATAGAGGAAAAGCTTTTTAGATGCTCTTGTTACTAGAATGGGGGAAATAAATGAGAGTGTTGAAATTAATATAGACCAGCTTCAGAAAGTTTCATGTGATGATGTTGATGTGGTAAGGTTAGCTGGAAGAACCTAGCAAGCCTATTTCGTTTTGAGGAACTGATTATTGACTTTGATTTACCAAAACTGAGTAGTTACCTCAGCCCTGCAGTCAGTAGCAAGATAAGGTGGACTCAGTGTTGTGCTAGGGAGGAAAACTGCCTTTCGCTACAGGCGGTGTGATCCTGAACATGACGGGTCTCTGTTCATGTTGGTCATGACCAAGTGAGTTGTTCTCAGTCAGTTCTGTGGAGGAGCCAAGGAGAAAATAGATGGAAATATTGTCAAAGTACAAAATTATGAAGATGACCTTAAGCATCCATGTGCATTTTCTCTCCCTGTCACATAAATTCCGAAGATTTGAAATGACAAGAATAGAATAAGATGGGGAAGGGAAGGGAAGGAAGAAAATTCAATTTCAGTTTATGTTGAAATCTTGCATTTTTTCATAGCCATCAAGCAATTGCTTGGCCTTCCTTGTTAGACAGCTATGAAAGCCACACAGTTTATGAATTGATATGGGAAAAAAATCAAGAAAATAAATAAAAATCTTCAAAATCAAATCGTCTTACTGTCCACATGTGACCCCAAAGAATTCCAGTTTGAAATACAGCATGGTAGAGAAATAAACAAAATTAAATACAAGAATTCTGCAGTTCTAATGATGTGCCTTTAAGGAAAAATCATTCAGCTTACACAACTCATCACCTTTCTGTATAATGGAAGAAATATTTACCTACCTCAGAGGAATTTATGAATTGAATCCTGATTCTGTTTTTATGGTCACATAAATGGTAATTTTACCAATGAACATTTTGGCTGGTAAAAGCACAGAGGAAGCAAGTCTTTTTTTCAAAATAGAGACTTTTGCAGGTGCAAAACAGCAAGCATTAGTATTTTCTTAATAACATTTGACACCACATAAAATTACAAATAGATGCCCATCTCTCCAGATTCCCAAGCCACTATTAAAAATAATGATACAAATAAAAGCTGTTTTGTTTTGTGTCATGTTCGGAATCAGTAGATCGGGCTGTTAGCTCCATCTGGAAAATTTAAAAATATATAACCTTAGTGTAGCAATATTGCTTTTGTACTACCTTGACAATACTGTCTGGACTTGAAACGGAATTTACCTAGAAATGCAATGCAAAGACATCAAAACAGAAGTTGGCATCTAAAGAACAAAAAGAATTAATGTGATGAGATTCTGAGTTCCTTATCCTCTAGAAGTGAATAGCAAAACTCCTGCTGACTCGGAGGGTGGCTTCAAGCATCTGTCTATGTCTGGTAGATTAATAAAAATTGATAATTCAACACATCCTCAAGCCTTAGGAGTCTAAACTATCAGATCCTTATCAATTTGCTGCTTCCTCCCTTTCTTGAAAACATTTTTCCTTCTGATTCTTTACTACTGGCCATGCTTGCTTTGCTGTGCCTGTTCTCTAGACATCTAGGTTGGCATAAAACAAAGACAGCTGCTCTGTGCTTGGAGGAGATTTGTGTGTCTTGAAATGGTCAACTTCAGATAAGTAATAGTTACTGCTCTACCTCAAAGAATACTTTTGCTGCTGTACGAACTGCTTTCTCCCTCACTTCTTGGCATATTCCCCCTCCATAAAAATTTTAAGATTTGAAATTTAAAATGCTTCATTTTCCCAGACTACCTGCCACTGGCTAAGGAGGGAAGACAGTGTCAATAACCTTGGTGCTTTTTTCAGCCATGTTTTTTCAGAAAATCTAAACAAAATCACATAGGCCTAAATATAAAAAGCCTTACAAGATTGCTGATTCCCTCTCAAACAAGTCTCAGTGCTAAAGAAAATTAGATTGCTTTGCACGCTATAAATTATTATGAAGGCTATCTGAAAAATTTCCTAACTTCTGATGTATTTAGGAGCATAAGTCATGACCATATTTCCCTTCTCTGCTTTTACTCCCTAATATATAATCTGGTGTACCAGACTATACTGTGCATAATTCTGATACAAGATGGGTCCAGGCAGCTATGCCATGACTTTAAGGAAGCCAGGAGTAGTTTCCCTTAAATTTTCTTAATCAAGAAGTCCAAAATGCAGATGAGCATAACAGAATCCCTTTCTCATATAAGCAGTCCAAATGCAGCTGATGGTTGCTTCACGTTCTGAGATCTTAATCTCTTACACCATTGCCCTTGATTAGAGATGCAAAAGCTTTAGTACCTTTGAAACAGCTGCAGCTTCTGTCCTTACGTCAGAAGATAAAAATATTCTGCTCTTTGTGTCTAATTCTGTTCTGTTACAGTAAAATTAGTGCTGAAATTCGGGATTCTGATTTTCAGGTTACTAAAAATAAAAAAAAATCTGATAAAATTACCTCAGCTATAAGTTTCCCAGAGTCAAAATAAACATACTTGAATGGCAGAAAGTGACACATTTCCTTTAAAAGGTTTTTTGGGAATTCACCTTCTGTTCACACTGTCTGCCACACAGCATATGCATCTCTTCCTGTTCATGCTCTCTGTGGTTCACGTGTGCATTGGTAAAAGTAGTATCTTAAACAGCTTTTTATTTGTGTATTAAACTCCCTGTGGGACATATGTACCAAATCCTAACAAAGTAATGGCAAAATTTGAATATGTATTCCTCCTGCCTTTCTGTCTGTCTTGTAAACCAGTTCATTTTTGCACAGGTTTACGTGGCTAACATTAAAATCATCATGTAAAAATCAGTTTTCTAAGAATTTGCAAAGTACTAACCATTTGTAAAAACAGGCACTAAGGATTCACTAATTATACCATTCATTAAAAAGAAATCTCTCTCCTGGATCTGTAAATAATTCATTTTATGTCACATGCCTGGGATGAGTACAGTCTCTCTTTTTTTAGGGGAAAAGTGTTGGAGTTTATTCTAAACGTTACAACATCAAGGATAGAAAATACAATTAAAAATGACATTTTGATCATAATCCCCCTTTCAGATATGGTATGTAAAAAAAAAGATAGATTTAGTAATGGATCATTTCACAGAATGTCTTAAAATGTCATTGCTCACCATATTTCCTACCTTTGCTCTCTGTGTGTAGATAACCACTTGTTCCATTTGCCACCTACACACTGATAAAGCTTTAAGCTCCCTTCTCCAGGTGAAAGGATAATCCAGTGGTTAGACTGAAATTTGTATTTGATGAGCAGCTTTGCCGTGGACCAATATCTGGTGACCTGCCACAAATCCCCTATTGCCATATGAAAACAAAAGGCAGTAAATGCTGCAATGTTTAGGTTATTTCTGTTGGTGTCTGGCTTATGAAGATTTACCAGGCCTAGTTGGGCTTGTGGGACACCTTGAAATGTAGGAACATTCAGTCTGCAGCATCAGGCTAGCTCAAGACTGAAGTAAAACACACAAAATGACTTGCGCAGGATCCTCAGTACCAACTGCTTGATCTGCCTTTATTCCACTGTGCTTACTTGATTGACTCCTGGCTATGTTTCAGCATCTCATTTCCCTGACTGTATGTGCCATCTGCTTGCTAGAACAATCCTGAGATTTCACCTGGAATGGAATAACTAGGTCTCTGAACAAAATTAACAACTACAGAGTGTTTGAGCAAAAATCGTTCCACTGGGCAGGAGGATCCTCTGGTATTGGTCCTCCAAACGGTCTAGTCATCGACAGCCATTCCAGAAAGCATCATATTGTCACATGACCTCCTGCAATAGCATAGAGTAATGCTTAGAGAACCTTTAAAAGGTTTTTAAGATGTCTCAACCCAGAAGAGGGAGCACAAGGGACCTGGAGGAGAGACAGGATCTTTATACCAATGTTCCTCAAGCTATGCCACATGAGATAGGAGAGTTCATGACTGTGATGCTGGTCACCTACAAGGATGTGAAGTGGCTTCATTCAGAGTTTAAAAACAGCATTGAAACTAAATGCAATCTGTACTAAGCTCTGAGGAGGGAAACTGTCATGTCAAGCACAGGGCAGACAACTATTATGCCTGTTGTGAGTCATGCACTAGAAACTACTTTGACAGAGGAAAAATGGGGCAGCTGTGGAGCCAGAATTTGCATTAAGCGGTGTGCAGTGTGGAATTGACTGTCTGGTGCTGGGTGTGACTAGGCAAAGGCAGTGACAATGGGAGCTACTCCGGATTGCTTGGCTAAAGCAACGAGCCTACCCATAGGTCAAAACCACAAAAAGAGGAAACTTTCCCAGTGACAAAACAAATATTTCACTATCAAGTGTATTGTGAAGTGAATAATTTAGAGGCACTTGAACATTAGAAAAGAGAGTTGTGCAAGCAAGTACTAGACATGCAGTGGATACCTGTTGGCCTTTGACTCAGCAGGCAGGTGTTTAAATTTTCTGCTAAACAAGGATTTATTTAAACAAGATCATAAGGTGAGAGTCCCTATTTTGCTACTTTTTTTTTCTCTTTACTTTGGCCCTAACAACATCTGCTGCACTGCATCATTCTGCTGAACACATCAGAACAGTCGAGACAACACTTCTTAAAAAAAAGCCAGCTGTCTTTTCGTACTAATTTCCTGTCAGGAATGAAGCTAAATTGGTTGGAATTTTTTTAAGGAACATCAGCATTTGACAAATAAGGATGCATAAAAATTATTGAATATACTATACATTTCACTAGAGCAGGCTTGAATAGTTCCTGCACTAAATTACATATGTGGATCCCACTGTTTCATCTGAGATCATCTCAGCAGGGTTGACTATGGAAATGCAAATTTACACTGCTGCTGAGTCCTTGCAGATTTTACATTGTGTGTCAATAATTCGCTTAAGGATCTTGGAATGGTTTGCTTTCTTTCTTAATGTTTAGCAATTCAAACATTTTGCTCCCCAAATTAGATAAAATTATTTAAATCACAATGTTCTTTTCAGTTTCTTCTCTGGGCCTCTTCTTGTTGCAAGACATTCCAGGTTTCCCTGTTTCTCCTTTGTGCAATGTGTGAATTTGTCCATCACTTAATCTGAAGTATGAAGGGGACTTTGTGCCAACAGTCTTTCAAAAAATGACAAAATGTTAATTTTTCATTTAATTTTTTGTTTTACCAAAAACAGAGTCAACACAGATAACAATATTGCTGTTCATGCAAAATCCTACAATTATTCTGCCATCTATTGTTTTTATAAAGCCTCTTTCCAAAATCCCTGCAAACTATGCCAATGTAATATCTGATGAAACATTCTCTGTATGGAGTTGTTCGATATCTTCTTAGACTGACTGATAGAGTTGTTACAAGAGAGCCAAGTTTTTGCCTGTGTGAGCTGTTTTCACCTTGTCTCACACAATCACAGACAGATTGACTTCAAGTCTGTAACTATCCGAAACTGGCAATCTCCTAATTCCATTAATCTTTATACTGAAGAAACAGCAGCAAATGACCAAGACTGGTCTGCTAAAAGTGGAAAAAAAAATAATCTCCTAATAACATTTTCTTACTTTCTTCTATTAGAAAAAACACACACAAAAAACAAACAAACAAACAAACAAACAAAAACCAACCAGGTTTTCCATAAGAATAATAAGAATAAAAGGCAATTGTGCTTTCCTATAAATTCCTTCCATGATTGACTTCACAGCCTAAGATGCAAGGTCTTGCTCAAGCCTTACCAACAGTGGGGTTGTTTAGGGGGACATTTGATATCACAGTCTTTTGGATATCTAATAAGCACTGCATATTTTTCCCTCGTGGAAAGCACTGATAGCTTGACTTTACCAAGTCTTCATGGAACTGCTAGGAACTTAATGTCTCTGAGACTGCCGTCACTCTGCCATGCTTGCTTGAGCATATTATTGGGAACCGATGGGCAGATAAGTGCAGCACTTAACAAGTCACATGAGGGTAGGTACCTTACTAACAAGGGCAGAAAATAGTGTAGCTTGTAGCTAGGCGAGTCAAACTCACATTTTGAGACATACCTGGTTTTTAGGGGATTGTTAACTTTCTTCCAGTTTACTGTATAACTCTGATACATGCCTCTCCATCTGCAAAATTCAATTATAAAACAAATTTAGGGATGTTTAAGAAAATCAGTCATTCTGAAAAGTAAACTGCACTTGGATGAATTCTCTTAATATAAAATGGTCTTTCTGTTATCTCTGTTCTTTAACTGTTTCTGGGGGCAAAGATTTTTGGCAGTCACAGTGAAAGGGTTAGCACATCTGTGTGGCAGTGTTGAAGGTGTTTTTAGCTTGAAAATAGTGATACTCCTTGGAATGAGATACTTGTGGGAAATGTACTTGGAGGCCCAACTGACTGAAGCATGCTGCTCTGGGCTCCATTAGCTGTGTCCGTGTTTTGTTGTAGGTCAAAGAACAAGAGGAAGTCTAGTACAACGGAATTTCTAGCCATCCCAAGAATAGAATGGGTTGGATGTTCTCCAGTAAAACCAATTCTTTTTTGTCAGAAAATGGTGACTCATCACATCTGGAATGATTTGTGGAACTCTGTCAGTTTTAGCAAACTGACAGCAAATCATCAGTTGGTTTTCATCATTTCACGCTTGTTTGCCTGGCAGGAGGTTGTAGACCCCAGCAACAGTCACTCCTTCAGCACCATGGGACTTCTATGTGTTTTTATAGCTGCCAGGAACTCTCACAGGCATTTGGAGGCTAGAAGCCCAAGAAGCCTTTGGTCCACTTGGAGTTTGGCCCACCGTTGTGCAGCTGAGAGCTCATGCTGGGGGCCTCTCTCAGGGCTTTCATGTAGACACTGTTGAAATTTTCCAGATATAAACTGCTTTTTTTTTTTTTTTTCTGAAAAAATGGCTATTTATATCTATACAAGTAATTTACAGTTACTTTGAGTGAAGAGAGTCAACACATTTCTTTCTTAAATTGACCTAAATTTAAAGTTTAAAAAAAACCCAAACCCACTACAAATTATCAAACTCCAACATTTCATTCTTCCCAGAACAGTCTTCCTTCCATATTTGGGAGAAAGAAAGGTTGAGATGTTGTTTTCTGGGTTTTGATGGTAGCTCATGTGGAAAGCAGGACTCAAATAAGCCAACTACAAAGCCTGCTCTGTATAAAAACCGTACTCTGGATACCTTTGCCAGTGAACTGGAATGCTGATTCCTGCACTCTGAGTCTGCTGCCTTACTCATAGACTCCAGGGGCTTTGATTGTTGTTAGGCGAGAAGCTGAGCATTAAGCAAGAGTCTGACTTGTTTTCTAGTTTCAGTTTCTTCAACATTTTTGAAAAAACAGTCATTCTGGCTATGTGGAAACGAAACATTAGTGAACTTTTCACTTTCACCGGGAACTCTTGAAATTTCTATTTTTTTCTTCCAAAGTAGGAAGAAAAAAAATCTAGAATGTCCTGCAGAGAAGAAATGTCAACTTTTAATGTGTTCTCGGGAATATCCTTGCTAGAGGCCACAGCATTGCAGCCTTAGGAACAATAGGAGTTGGATAGAATAGCTGGAGGCAATCTGAAGTGTCTCTTTTCTGTGATGTCATTTTACTTTTATCCGGGAACAGCAGAGTGCTAATGCCTTGACAGCCAAAATCACAATAAGCTCTAGCTGTAATGAAGGGTTGCAGACTTGCCTGCAAATCATGAGGTGTGAGTTTTGGATGCAATCATCTGTACTGCCAAATCTTGCCCACATGTTGTGCTGTTCTCACACAGGGATTTTTCAAGTGTTACTTCTATGAAGAAATAGCATCACTCTCAGAACTTATGGAAAATAATTTTGGGAAAAAGCAGACCATTTTTGAAATCTCATCTCTGCCACCCTCCCTCCAACATCTCGTGGTCACTTTGTCCTTCCATAAATGACTTGGAATAATCAAAGCTTTTTAATCTGAATCATCTTTTTATCAGTGAGTGACACTATAGCTCTTCAGTAGCAGTTGTTAGCAGAACAATATAGATTAGCCATTCTCCCACAGTTTCTTTCCTTTCTTGATGTTGGGTAATGATCCTGGTGAGATTAAAATGACACCAAATATGCTGTTTTCTAAAGAACAGCCTTTTGGTTCCATGAAAGGAGAGTTTCCTTTTTGACTGTGCTGCCAAAGCTTTTTGTCTACACTTTCAAATTAGTATGAGTCATTTTTGCAGAGAGCTGAGTATCTGTCCACTAGTGAGGCTGCAGGTGTTGGGTGTTATTCCCAAAGTTCTCTTTACATTCCATGCTTGCTGCTGTGTTCCTCCAGCACTGCTCCTGTTTTTTTGCTTGCTAGATTGAAAAATGCATTCAATTCTTGCTAGGCCCTTGCAGGGCAGCATTGATCCTGGTCTTGTTCGGTAACCTTTGACACTAAAGGTATCTGCATGTTCTCTTTGAAGCAACTACAGGCTTGAAGGAAAAGGTCATCGTTTGCATTAGACCAGCTGGAGCACTTGGTAACATGAGACAAGTCTTCACGCATGCAAACCTTTCCTCTGGTCTGAGGGAGAAGCAGCAGGCAGACTGACACTACCTAATTTTGCTCAGCCATCATGGCTACAAAAACATCATTACTATTGTATTGTAATGCTTTCTGTAAAAATGCCAGAGAAATAGAAAATAGAAATCTGGGGAGGGGTACTTTAAATTTTTAGTATTCTGCCCAAGAAGCAGTTCCCCAAACTGAAATAATTTTTTTTGGCATTTTTCCTAGATTTGTACTTGCACAAATCTGACTCCAGAGCAAATATGATCGTTTAACAGGGTCACAGAAGTATCTATCAGCAGGCATCTTTAAGATTGACTTCCTCTCTTTCACCTTGTCTCAGTTGCCAAGCCATATTCCCTCAGCCCTGCAGAACTTAATTTTCCTTCTAGCCCGAAGGCTGGTTCTCTGGTGTCTATTCATATACATAATAATGCCTTTATATTTAAAAATAAAAAACTAGGATCAAGTATGAGACTTTTCAGTTTGCAAATAACAGCAATATCTATCAGGCAAGCAAGGAAGCAAAAATTCATCATTTAAATCCCAGATTAGAAACGGTGGGTATAAAAAGCTGCTTGAAATTGTATCCTGCATTAAAAGGAAAATAGAGCCTGTCATTCACTCACTGGAATTTACATGTCTTTTTCTCTCATGCAATAAGTGGGCTTCAATAGATGGGCCATATTAATTACATTTTAACTTCAGCCATTTTAAGGCTTGCCCCTTAATCTACATGAATTATTTTAGTTCTGTTGGAGACAGAGGAAAAGAGGCAGACAGCTCCTGAGAGTAATTCAACTCACCTCTCTTATGAGAGGATGAATAGTCCTGTATAACTGTCTTGGATTGCCTTTCTTTCAAGATAGCTGAAACTAGGTGAGAAGAGCCCCATTTCCCAAATTAAAATCCTACAGAATCAGTTCCTTATTTATAGTTTTATCTTATAAAGAAAACGGCATGATATAAACTTCTTTTTTAAAGCCAGTGAAGCATGAGCAGAACACTCGACTTCAAGGGGGATCTTTAAGTTCCAAAAAATATTTACCATGGTGTGGCCTGATCCTAAAGTGAGCTGAGAAGCAGTGGCTCTTCAGACTGTGTGGAGACCCCCTATGTAGAGTTTCTCTATGGGGTGCTTTCTCCAATGTGAATTACATTGCCACCTAGCCATGGGACTCTTCAAAAATGTTTCCAGTCGATACACAGTAACAACGTTTACTGGAGAAAAATGCAGTCTTGCAGATCCCATCAAAAGACTCTTTCCTTCAGCTTTTATCAGAACTGAGGAGTGACTCATTTCAGAACTGAAGTAGAGCCTACTCTGCATCTCACAGGCATCTAACCGCTTTCTAGGAGCCTCAAAACCCACAGAAGTCATTTCTGGGTAAACATTAATCTGGGTATTTAGAAACAGATCTTTTTAACCCAAAATAAAGGTGCCATTTCTCATTGGTTATTCTACTCTACCTGTGTGTTTCTCTTTTCCTTAGAAAAATATGTAACTGCAATAATTAAACTGACGCTTTTAAGAATAAATTTACCTGAAGCCTCTTCTACAAATACGAAATCATTAGACTTTGGCCTTTGCTTCAGATTTTGCCAGGAGGCCACTTCTTCTTACAGTCACCTCTATTCAGCCAAAAAGAAAACTGTCACATAGAAATACTATGCAGCTGGATGGAGTGATCATACCATTTATGAGTTTTGGGCCAAATCTCATCTTCAGTGATTACCTCATACCACTCTAATGGATATACCACTTAATGGTTTTGATGTGCAAAGAGATCAAACTGATAGAAGCTCAACCTATGCTTTCAAGCCAAGGCTACAGGCAACAAATCCAAGGCACATTGATTTAATGTATACTGATAAAGCCAATGTCTTGGCATAAAAATTCAGTAGTGTGCTGAAGTGAGGAAGGCTAGTAGGCTAACGTGTACATGGTCCAGCACAAACAATTTCACTTTATACTGACAAAGTGTGATTAGTAGGAATAAAAAATCCAAACTCTGGTAAATAAACACTAATGTTTGTTATACCCACTAGTTATGTACCAACAGAAATTGAAGAAAATTATCCCCCGATGTGCTCGATACTAGTCTTGTTAAATTTCAGGCATTCTGATTCTATGAAACATGCAAATAAACCTGGCTGCAATCATCTGAGAAGTCACATGGAATTATTATATTAGCTCCATTGCATTTTCTTCAAATGGATAATCAAGTCTAAACTTGCAGCTTCTTTACTAGATGGCACTTTGCACCTAACTAGAGTTCTGTGTGCCTCTATCAGCTGATATGGTTAAGGACTTCCAGGAGGCCATTCACTGAACACAGGTGGCAAATATGCTCCTAATTTCAGGCCATCATTTAAATGCTTAGATTTGGATGGAAGTAATGCCAACCACAGCCTTTTCAGGAGGATAGCAAATGCCAATTACATTGTAGTCAAGAGGCAAAACTCATGGTGCCCAGAATAGATGTGGAAAGAACAATGAGATATCACCAGTGTACATGACATGCCCTTGAAATTTCTCATCCAGAAACACAATCTCTTTCTGAAGAGAGTAATAGTGCTGGGAAGCAAGGCTGCAAAACTACATGGCTAAAAGAAGCAGTTAAACTGGTGTGTGGCCTCAAAGGCATTTGAGAAAGAATGAAATGAGAAGGCACACTCGGGGATGCCTTAGTGTTAAGTTTGAAGTTTTACAATTGCAAAAAGAAAATAGATTCTGTAAATCTCTTCACTATGATGAGAACACGTGTAACAGGTCAGTTTTCTGGAAGCTGGTCATTTGAAAGTAATTCTGATCTGCATCTTCTCATTTGAACTCTACTTCTTTGCTTCCTGAAATGCATTAAGTTAGTTTCCTAAATAGAAGATGGATTAAAAGCTCAGAAAAACTCATGTCACTTGATTCTTTTCACTGGTAGAGCTATTGTTACATAATCATCATAGGAACATAAAAACAAAAAAACAAAAAAAACAAAAAAAAAAAAAGGAGAAGGGACCTTTGGAAGTCAACTGATTAAACTACTGCTCAAAGAAGGCTAATGAAAAAGTTTAGAATTTCTAACTTCAAAATCTTTGCTGGCAGTGGCATAAACCATGTTCTTTGATTTCAGTCACTGTGGTTAGTGTAGAGACTGGGGAAAGAGAGAGAGATTTTTAACAACCTCTTTGATTTTCCTGTATTTTTATGCTCTTAAGTCTGCCTGGCTCCCACTGTAAATCGGGACCTCTCTAAAGTATGTCTTGCTAATGGGCCGTGAGAAAGAAAATACAGTTTTAGCATTCCCTACTCTGCCTGTGTCTTTTGTTCCCATTTTAGAGGAGTGCCATTACAGTGGGAGCTGAGAGAAGAGCTGGAATAGGGTCATTCCCACAACTGTGCTGATGGGGGAGGCTCCTTTGCCTAGTCCCACAGTACCTTTCATGCTGAAAGATCAAATGTAAACCTTCCTTACATCTTCTGCTGTACTCAAAGAAACAGTACAAAGGACCCATACATTTAGGTTTCAAATAACCATGTTTGCTAATACACAGGGCCCAGCTGCGCACAAACCTCTGCTATCTGGAGAGTTGGAATCCATCCACATTTGCTGGATTTCAAATTGGCACTTAATGTATCTCTCAGAAAACCAATAAGAGGCATGTAAAGAAATGAGATAGATTTTCCAGTTCAGAATTTCCCTGTAATTAGAAATATTTCAAGTCCTCTTTTTCTATTTCAGTAATCTAAAATGGAAAAACTCATCATAAGCAAAAGGCAAGCAATTTTCAATCTGCATGTGAGATATCATTTATCATTAGGAGCTATGAGAGCATGACCATTAATTTTTTCCCAGGTCTTTCATATCTTGTATTTTTTAACTCACTTTTGTATTACGTTTTTGAATGATAAAGTGTTCAATTCACTGCTTAGGGATTGTTCTCAAACTCTTTAATATAAACCACATCCATACAATATTGAAGGATCTGACTTAAATTAAATCTACAGAAGAAGGGATATTCAAAGTTCTCTATTTTTATGAGTGTATCATTCATCTTCATCTGTCACGTCAGTGTCTCTCTGTACTTTAAGACTGTGTTATCTATTGCTTAGATATCCTTGAAAAGCCAGGAAAAAAAAAAAAAATCACAAGCAGTGAGCATTTTGTCATCAACTTCACAGAGCCCAGAATTCAGCTTTTAATGCAAGGAATGTTACTTATATGGAAGTGTCTGCTCAGTCACTGAAGAAAATTAAGTATCAGGTGTGAGAGAATATGGAAATTAGGTTCACCTTAGCTATGCAAGTGTTAATCATAACTAAGCTCCATGGATTTAAATGGAGATGCAGCAAGGTCGATCAACTGCCAGACAAGAACCAGGTTCATTAAGTGCTAAGGGAGTGACTTCCACCAATTTTCCAGACGTTGCATCTTCCTGTATCATTGCTGGGTGAATGGGAAGCTATAAGCAGCAGTAAATAACAGAAGAGGATATGATAAAGTCTGTCTCTTGCATATCTAAGAAATCCAAAAGCTTGGCTTTCAAATGAAAAAATCAGTAATCAGAAGTGACTTTTGTTTATTATTCCCTACTGTGTCACTGTCCTGCAGTGGACACATGGATTTTTAGCATTCCAGTCTGGAGACCTGCAGCTTCTCTCTCTGTTAACAGCTTTCAAGACTCCAAACCTCCAGCAAGCAGAAATGTCTGATCGCAGAGCTGTGTGCTTGCTGCCCAGCTGGGGAAAGCTCTGCTTGACTTTACCGTCTGCCTCCCCCCAGCGCTTCCTAAGAACACCGTGCAGTGGGGTGACTAACGGGTGAAACTCTCTTCTGGGAAG
>NW_020799095.1:9054289-9102478 GCF_003259725.1 Athene cunicularia | reverse complement strand
TTGGAGGTACTGGGCTGGACCTTGAAAGACTTGTGGGAAAAAACTCTAATGGTTTGTTCCCCAATTAACACTCACAGGTATGTTGTCCAAAATCCAAATTTTAAGTACTTGGTCTACTTTATAGATTATACCTTTTCTCTCATTCATCTTCTCTTACTGCTCGAATAAGAAAAAGAAAGCAAAAGTCACTCATTGGGCTAATGTTATGTCTTTAGGACAAAGAGGGAAAGAGAAGGACTTGCATCTTGATTAAAATGTATTTGTCAATAGAGTTGTCTCTCTGCAACACATATAAGTCTACCACGAGTGAGACCAGTTAAAATATCACACTATACATCTCGTTCGTTGCTGCTGTCATGACATTTTGACTTTAGGAAGAATAATGTCAACCCATGTGAGCTGGGTTTGCTTGGTAATTTCTTTTTTCCTTTTTGGTCTGCGTGTCTCACTTTCCTAGTGTCTTGCTGATGGAAACTCTTGTACTTTTTCTTTTCCCCCTAATATTTCCTGTAAGTCTCTTTTTAAAATGACCATTGATGTTGCAAAATAAATGAGAAAAGGATATATTGTAAATACCACATTTTGGTTAAAATCATGTGCCTGAGAAGAGCTAAGACCGTTTCATATGAAAAGTGAAACTGTCCCAGTCCCACAGCTGGACTGAACATTGATGAGGCACAGAGTTCTTAACAATTGCTGGGGTAAGATAAATTGTGGTCCTTAGACATTTTGTAGATAAAGAGAATGGACGCATTCTAAGTCAGAGACCTGCCACCCCATCCTTACCTCTCCGGTTTTCTTAATCTAAAACTATTGCCCACAGCATGGGGCTTTTATCAAAAGGTTTGAGCAGAGACAGGGTGGGGATCCTGTTATGGTAGGGGGTGGTTGTGCGTGTGTTTAACTGTAACCTTCCTGTGAGTTGGTTTTCTGCTACTCGTTCCTTTCCCCTGCAGCTGGTTTGCAGGCCAACAGAATGTCAAGCTGTTGCAAGACACACAGTTTTAGCACATCTGTCAATTCTCCAACCGGTGTTTACTTGATACACTATACACATGCAACCTGGCTTCCACATACCATCTAAGAAGGCACATATATATATACAAATGAACTTGAAATGTTGTTCATGGGGACTTCCAGTGGTCTGGTAGCTTTGGAAACACAGTAAATCATCTGATACCTATGCACCAAATTGTGTAGTAATTTGCTCCTGAACACACTTTGGTACCAGTTTCAGTTCTAAAATTTGTCCACGATCAGAAGTAGGTTTGTATAGTGTCTGCTACTTAGAGTAGTTGTGAAGTGTATACACTGTAGAGAACGTTTACATGCTTTTGATGCATTTTAGAAACAGATTGTCAGAATAAAATATAATACAGCCTAAGTCATCACTAGCAACCTAGATGATTTTTAGAGTATAAATACTTCTTCCATTTCTTAAAGTGCAAAGACTTGACTCACTTCACTATGCTTCCTCTTAAGGAGAGATGCTATCATGCAGAGGTCATACTACTGCAGCTCACAGTTACAGGAGCATGCATATATATATACATCAACAGTATCCTTAAAAAATTGATGTCACTTATGAGCCATTTTAAATGAATTTATTACTATTTATTATAGGGACTGTATTTATTAAGACATTTTATCAAAGTTTTTGGACTTTTTAGTTAAATAAATAAATAAGATACGACTTTCTTCTTTGCTTTTAGTGTTGCAGCAGCCAGTATAATTTGGAGAACAATTTGGCTTTTCTTATTTATGTTCATAATTAAGTTAAGATGAAATTTTGTTTCCATTTCCGCTGTTCCCGGATGAGCTGTCATGAGAAAATAAGCTCAGGACAATACCGTTTGGTCATGGCATATCTAAGAAATCCAAAAGCTTGGCTTTCAAATGAAAAAATCAGTAATCAGAAGTGACTTTTGTTTATTATTCCCTACTGTGTCACTGTCCTGCAGTGGACACATGGATTTTTAGCATTCCAGTCTGGAGACCTGCAGCTTCTCTCTCTGTTAACAGCTTTCAAGACTCCAAACCTCCAGCAAGCAGAAATGTCTGATCGCAGAGCTGTGTGCTTGCTGCCCAGCTGGGGAAAGCTCTGCTTGACTTTACCGTCTGCCTCCCCCCAGCGCTTCCTAAGAACACCGTGCAGTGGGGTGACTAACGGGTGAAACTCTCTTCTGGGAAGAGTTAGCATAAAATACAAGGCACCCGAAAAGAATGAACTCACTGTGTGGTTGGGGGTGTGTATGTGCACATGAAATTCAAACCAAATGTCTTACAGAATTAAGACTGGCTTGCAGAGAGACCTCCTGTGTTAAGATTGTAAACTGATCATGTTCTGCAAACAGAAAAAGATGAAAAATGAATGCCATGGACCCTGCAGATTTGTAGTCACCTGGGAGCTTGGGCACGTGTGAAGCTTCTGACACATAAGCAGCCACATTGAAGTTGGTGCCCATGATTATGCCTGAATCGGGACCTGCTCGTGAATTATTGGCTTAGTTCTAATTCTTGTCACATGGGATTGCTTTTAGATCTAAATTCATTCATTAACGTTTATAAGGTGCACTGAGATCTTCCAATGCGTATGGCACTATTGAAATGCTAAGCATCGTTATAACTCATGCTTGCAAAAGCAGCTGAAGATGGATTTACTTTACATGGCAGACAGTAATGGCTCACTTGGAACAGTTACACATTCTATTGGGTAAATAACAGGAGTGTTATAAATTGTAGCAGTGATATGTTTACATAATAGATGGTAACCACTCCAGAGGAGCCATAACAGTCAGCTTAATAATGCGCATTTTGAAAATGATGTAAATATATGTATATGTGAGGAAACAAAATGGCTGTAGGAGATAGAGAGCTGACAGTTCCTGGTAAATACTGCATGTTTTCAATGCTGTATTTTAATGGTTTTATGCAAACATGTCCATCCGGTGGCTTAACATGATAGCAGAGCAGAAAAAGTGTTGTATTCCAGGGCTGTCGCTAATGTATATACCAGTGCTGTTAGAAGCCCTGTAGATGGGCTACACAGTGGGCTGCTGACTTTGCAAGTCAGGCAACACTGCTAAAAGCTTTCAGGCATGTTTGTTCCTCAAGACAACTCCCTCCATTTTCTCATCCCCCTTTTGGCTGTGTACCTTCACATAAGCTTCCTCCCACACTTTAAAAAATGCAACCATTTCATTTCTGCCAAGCATGTTGCCTGTCCTCCATCTGCACAGTGCCTCAGGAAAAGCAGTCCTCCCAGCTTTGTTCTCTGGCTCCGTAGCATTTACCTGGCTGTTTCTACCTTATCATGCCTTAATTTTTAATATTCTGGGTAGTAAAGTTCTGGTAAGGAATGCTGCTCTATGAAACAGTATGAAACTATATCTTACATATACCATAACCATGCTGTTATGTACTGACTATGTACTGACTATGTGAGAGGGGAAATAATGCAGTAGCATTACTGTAAGAGTGAAACCAAATTCTTGACTGGAGCTATTCTGCGGGTGTTTGTGAAACATTTTTTTCAACAAAAGAAAAATGCCTTTTTGACCAAAGGAATTTTTTTCCTGGGAAAAGCATACTTTGATCAAAATAATTCATTCTGGAAAGGAAAAAGAAGGGGAAGCATACAAAAAAGGCATCATTTTCACTGCTAAAAAAAAAAAAAAAAAGATAGGAAAATCATGATGCAACTTTTTTTTTTTTTTTCAAATTATCCTGTCAAAAATAGTCATATCAATCTGCTTTATTCCATAGCTGTGCTGATAGACTTCCATCACATAGTTCATATAAGAGCTTTCCCCATAATCCCTCCACTGTTTTAAGAAAAATACTTGGACAGTCTCACTCTCTTTGGTTTCTCATCTGTTTAAAAAAAAAAAAATCCCCCCAAACAACAACAACCAACAACAAAAAAAAACAACCCAAAAAACTTTACTCAAATAACTTTTTAAGTAGTAAGGATAAGCTAAGAACACTTTAAAACTTATTTTTAGGATTGAAACTATTTTTAGTACCCTAAAATAGGAAGCCTAAAGACAGGAAAAATTGTCAACAAGGAGCTCTGTTAGCCCCTGTGCTGTGGTGGCTGTATGACAGACCAGAAGAACTGTATTCTTACAGCTTTTGTAGAGTAAGAATCATACTGCTCTTTCCATATTTATCTGGTTTTTGTTTCTCTCTAAGTCTGTGCAGTTTGGGTCCCCATGACAGAAAAGGTTTCCTGGGGGGAAAATCACATGGGAGTCCAGAAATCAAGCTGCCTTTTCAAATCTGAGAAGCACCCTGCAGGGATGCAGCCTGGTGCTGTGGCTGTTGAGCCACACAGGTCTTTTGGTATGTGCCAACCCTTTGGCAGAGCCCATGCTGTGCATGCCACAGCAGAAAGCCCTGTCACCTGTGGAGGAGTCATCTTGTCCTCCTTGCCCTGACTGGCACAGAGATTCCTCCGCTTGGGTCATCTGGGTTGACACATGAGGAGAAGGAAGTCTGGAGGAGCTGGAGAAAGGAGCTTTGGAGGTGTGGTCCATGGACAAACTGAGATCTGTTTGTCAATTATGGCTAGCAGTAAAAAATGGGAACATTTTCTTGAGGGCTGGGATGGGGGGGAGTGCTCCACTCCCGCCAAAGCTCTTGTACCTCCAGTTTATTTGTTAGACATCTCCCTTCGCCAGAGGATGAACTTGGACTGCAGCTTTAATACCCCTTGCAGCTTAGCCCCAGTGCGCACTCCTTGCCCCCTCCCCTCTGCTGTGTAGCTCTTGAGTTTCTTCCTCTACATATAGCAGAAGCCAAGGAAAAGTCAGGAACAGAAAGGTCGGGGCATGAGTTCTGTGTGAAAGCTGAGAGAGAGGAACAGCTTCAGAGATTATATGGCTTTCCATGTTGCTAATAAGGATTGTTTAGAGTTAAAATAAAACTTACTGTAAGGTTCTGATTTGTTTTTTA
Organism: Athene cunicularia; assembly: GCF_003259725.1. Taxonomy (NCBI): domain Eukaryota; kingdom Metazoa; phylum Chordata; class Aves; order Strigiformes; family Strigidae; genus Athene; species Athene cunicularia. The sequence continues at coordinate 9,097,522 of NW_020799095.1, read as the reverse complement.
ACTCATTTGCCTTCAATACTCTCTGGGAGCTAAATAGATTTCTACTATTAGCCATTTCAGATGCCTGTTTTAAAATATAATACTTTGATCCAGATTTATAAAAATTTTCCTTCTTGAGGATTCTCTTCCCAAACTACCAGTATTATCTCAGTGTTAGGGTACCTGGCAGATCTAGAGGCTTACAGTCAGTTAGATGAAACCTAGGAGAGTTGGGGAGTTTGGGTTTCATTCTTATCTGTGTGTGCAGCAGCTGGGTTAGGATGAGGATACGCTCGAAAGATTGATTTTCTTTTCCTGTAAATACAATGGAGAGATGAGTCTTTTCAACTACAGAAAAACCACACCCTACCATAACAGGATCCCCACCCTGTCTCTGCTCAAACCTTTTGATAAAAGCCCCATGCTGTGGGCAATAGTTTTAGATTAAGAAAACCGGAGAGGTAAGGATGGGGTGGCAGGTCTCTGACTTAGAATGCGTCCATTCTCTTTATCTACAAAATGTCTAAGGACCACAATTTATCTTACCCCAGCAATTGTTAAGAACTCTGTGCCTCATCAATGTTCAGTCCAGCTGTGGGACTGGGACAGTTTCACTTTTCATATGAAACGGTCTTAGCTCTTCTCAGGCACATGATTTTAACCAAAATGTGGTATTTACAATATATCCTTTTCTCATTTATTTTGCAACATCAATGGTCATTTTAAAAAGAGACTTACAGGAAATATTAGGGGGAAAAGAAAAAGTACAAGAGTTTCCATCAGCAAGACACTAGGAAAGTGAGACACGCAGACCAAAAAGGAAAAAAGAAATTACCAAGCAAACCCAGCTCACATGGGTTGACGTTATTCTTCCTAAAGTCAAAATGTCATGACAGCAGCAACGAACGAGATGTATAGTGTGATATTTTAACTGGTCTCACTCGTGGTAGACTTACATGTGTTGCAGAGAGACAACTCTATTGACAAATACATTTTAATCAAGATGCAAGTCCTTCTCTTTCCCTCTTTGTCCTAAAGACATAACATTAGCCCAATGAGTGACTTTTGCTTTCTTTTTCTTATTCGAGCAGTAAGAGAAGATGAATGAGAGAAAAGGTATAATCTATAAAGTAGACCAAGTACTTAAAATTTGGATTTTGGACAACATACCTGTGAGTGTTAATTGGGGAACAAACCATTAGAGTTTTTTCCCACAAGTCTTTCAAGGTCCAGCCCAGTACCTCCAATTAAGTTGTTCTGAAGAACAGTTTATCCTGACCAGGGTCCCTGTCTCAGTATCGAGTGAGGAATGGGATTGACTCATGTGCATTGTCTAAAAACTTAATCTGAATAACAAAAAATATATTTCTCTCTCCTTTCTTCCTAATATCCATTTTGTGACAGTGACTTGATTGTAGCCCATATTTTGTTTGTAGTATTTTCAGTTGGAAGTTTCAAAATGCATAGGCAAGTCTGATACTTCTTGCCTCTGAAATGCAGGGTTAACTGGGAATCGTAACTATTTTTTACTGGCTTCAGAAATCTGGTCTTTTATTTTTCCATCTGTTACTAATTTTTCTAACAGATTTCATTTTTTGAGGTGTGAAGAAGACAAAACAGATTTTATTGGTTTTTTTCACCTGCAGAACCTGATTAAAAAATGTCTTTCTACACAGAATACACTCAGCTTTTGAAACTGTGGGTGGGAAGCTCTTCTGAATCCTCATGTACTAAAACCTGTCTCTTGTGATGTAATTCGCATTTTAGTATGTAGCATATTTTTCTTCCCAAGCTGTAGCATTTTCTAATAATTTTGGTGACAGCATTTGTCCTCAAAAGGAATATATGCAGTACATGTATACTGTGTATATGCATGTAATTCTAGTGTGCAAGAGAGCAGGGTGCTTTATGGAGTTACTAGACTATATATGCTATCTGAAGGGACTGATGTCTACATTGTAAAATCTGAAAGGAATGTAAATTAACTATTGTGACACCAAGAGAGAGTTGTCAGCTGAAAAACTAAGTACTTTGTGGGCCAACCTGTACAAGAGCAGCAGAGCTGGTGTGCTGTGAGACTGAGTAGGACCCTGTGGTGCTGCTGCTTAGTTCCTAAAAAAACACCTCCACCTCTCATTCCCTTGCCTTATTTCTATGTTGAGTAAAACAGTTTTTCTTCTTCCTTTCAATTTTTAGAGACATTTAAATAAGTTCTTTTTGAAGAAGCTCTTTTGCCTGACTGCAGGAATTGTTCCTTAGAGGAAGGCAGCCAGCAAAATACCCTAGAAACAAAAGAAGTAAATGAGAAAAACAGCTCCGATGGGAATGATTTACAGGCAATCTCTGTGAGATTAGCAAATGGAATAAAAGCCAAGTCTACAAAAGGAGGCAATGTAGAAATGAGATACTGATCTCTCTGCAAGAGACACTGTCCCAGAATTTGGGATCAGCTCAACTGAGCAGCAATAAACAAACAAACAAAAACCAACAAAGCTTACAATAGCTTGGATCATAAAAAACCTTAAAACCATGCTGCCAGCCATCTCAAAACAAAGCCAACAGAAGAAATAACAAAACTTTTGAGTAAACTACAGTAATCTCCACATTTTAAGAAAATTGCCCCCTCTCCCAATATCTAACATGAATATATGTTTGCTATATGTTACAAAACCTCCTTAGCACCGGCTGACCATATCTTGGTATTTTACAAAGGACCTTACAAGCTGGGCCTTGTTTCTGTTCAGCTATTTCTAATAGTCAGTGCAGTATTTTGTCTCCATCCTCATCCCTTCCTGAGAAACTTGGCCCTCAAATCCACACACTCCAGTCAGCTCTCAGAAGGTGCTTTGGAATATTCAACTGGGTTTTTTTCCTCATATTTTTTCTTTTTAGTCAAAAAATACTGAAACTAACTTTTTGAAGGAAAATGTATCCGATGTGATGAAATTTTAATTGGAAAATATTTTTCAGTTCCAGGAATTTGTGGTCCAAATGTGACAGTAACAAATTGTTTCAATCTAGGTTTTAGTATCTTGTGGTTGGAAGAGATCACAGGTTTTTCCAGATTTTAGGCATGGTATCTGTTTTAGTTTCCTGACCTGTTAAAAGTACCTGACAATGGATTAAGACTAATAGAAAACTTGCTCTAGGCCCCTTGGTGTAAACTGTGATCATGAATTTATATTAGCAGAATGCAGTCAAGCCATCCAAAACATCCAATATTTGGTGCAGCTGGATATTTCTGAGCTACCTTATTTTATTCCAACTCTGGGCCCTCTGCACTGCACTCTGTTGTACAGCAAAGATAGGACAAATTCAGGCTTTGAAGATTTTGTCAAGTTTCACGACACAATTATGTTCCAGATCAGATTTCTTTTCATAATAATAGTCACTGCCCTCTGATTACTGCTGGAGCCCACTCTTGAACAGTTCTAGTGATTTGCCCCGTCCCTATTCACAATAGCGTAGCCAAACTCCTTAGTTCACTGAAAATAAAAACAGATCCACAATTTACAGTCAGCACATCCATTTTGTATTTTAAGAACAGATTGTTCAGTGCAGCAAAGTGCTATTCATGATGGAATAGCACTAAGGCTTTTCCCACACTACAAACTGGGATCTTTTAATTAGACTCAAGGGACTGTTATTCCCTGACCTGCTTTTCTAGCTCAAGGACATGGTGGAAAGAAGTTCAGCCTGAGAAACTCATGTGGCACCTCGTATTTGTTGGCAACTTTGAAAGCCTCACCTTTGAGGCCAAAACCTGCACTGTCCTGGAGTCAGCCCTGATCCCTCAGTGGAAATGTTGTCTGCATGCTAGAGCTAGCTGACAGACACATAAAGCATAAAGGTACTCAAAATTCAGCTTGTTTTGTTTTGCTACTGGACATGTAGTGGGTGAATTATGAGCAGTCACCTGGGGAGGTAGAATGGAGAAGTCACCGCTTCCTAGCCTCATCCCCACTGCACTCCAAGAGAGCTTGCGGAATAACATCAGGAAAATCTGCTGCAGTGCTTCCAGAACTCATTTGCTACAGAAAAGGTCTTTGGTCTGTAGTTATGTTCCAAGCCAGAAAGCATTACATTGACTCCAAAAGTGTTTAAATATTTTTGATAAGGAAGAGAAGAAAGATTTTATGCTATGAGTAAGGAGGTGCGGAAAAGGAGCAAAGAAAAAAATGCATAAAGGTTAATTAAAAATTATTTGCTGCATGAAGCAGTTATGTAATGTGCACCTAAAATATAATCCTGCTAAGAAATCATAACATGGATTTCTTTTATATTCAGGATGAAACTTTTCACTACAGTATCCAGTAGCTGGAATCACTAAATAATCATTAAATAATCCATGTTGGAAGTGGTTTTGAGGTTATTTTAAAACAAAAGGAAAAGAATAAGAATTGGTGAAATACAATAGTTTGGAAATACTTTTCCTGGAAGAGAGATGTACTTTTCAGGGTATTCACAATCCAGTGGGACAAGTACTTCTTCTACTGCTTTGATAAATGAATTTTTTTGCTGCTTCAGAGTCAAAGGGAGAGCCACTTTCCAGAGTGAATGGAGCTGGGTGAATCACATGGTGTATGGCAAGCTCTGGAGTGCTTAGCAAATGAAGTCATCCAGACAGGATTAAATAGAGTTATGTCTCCGTAGCAGAGCCTTGTTTATGGAAAATCAGTTTGGGTGATTGGCTTAGCCTGAGCACATACTGTTCTTTTTTACCTAGGCACATACGGCTTTCTTCAAAAAAGTAGTCCTGTCCCAGGCAGCAAATGTTCCTGGTTTTAGTTCACTGAGGTGGAGCTTGGGGGAAGGAGGCTGGCCTATCTCTCCCTCCGATTTCCCATAGCCTTGGCAAGCTCCTCAATATATACAGCAGTCAGTGATGCTTTTTTTTTTTTTTTCCCTAATGAAATCCTACACTTTTTGAGGTCCCTGTGTCTTTCCAAATGAAGCCGCCAAGAAATACATGAAGCGTATATCAGCTGCAATTAGAAAATGGTGTTTTGAAATTATGTTGGTATTTTAATGCATAAATATTCCTATTCATATGCATCTAAAATACATAAATGCACCAGCTGTGAGGTTCTTTCCTTTACTTCAGCTTACGAAAAATTCCGGGAGATCAGGAAATTTAGAGCACAAGAATGGTTTATTTTTATACCTATTTCCCTTGTCATTTCCTTTTCCCATTCCAGTCCCTGTGAGAAGAACCAATTTACTTGAGAGATTTTCTACATTCATTAGTATCTTCATTAAAAAAAAACAAAAAACAGAATTGTTTCAAGAATGGTATTTTATGCCCAGTAAACTGCGATAATGTTGCCTGCCAGAGTGCAGAAAATAGGGGAAGTGCCAAAGATGTAAAATCTGTGAATAAATACAACAGTTAAATTTTGCATCTGCACCTGTATCAGAATGGAACAGATGCCATTACAAAGCAGCAGGTTGCTGAATAAAAGGTACTTTAAGAAAGCAGGTTAGTGGCCATAAATGAAAAAGTGATTGTCGATGCTGCTGAACTAGTTGCTGGAAAAGAACCTGATTAGCACTTTTCAATAGAAGAGCAAACTTGTGACTTCAGCAAAACTTTTTAACACTATCAGACATGTAAGGGAGTCACCAAAATGTCACCTGGGCTACATGCCTCAACCAGAGAGACAGGAGTGCCCTGTCTGGATGCCATCTGAGTAGTCCTGGGCCCACAGGGCATTTGCTGCTGGTACTGCTGCATGCTTCCCTTCTCCTCCTTCCCTCTCTCCTTCTGCCACAGAGATGCCAAGCCACCCTGCCATGAGCACAACCAGTAGCAGAGGCAGGTGATAGGGAGGAGCACAGTACATGTGGGGGGTGAGAGCTGGTCCCTTCACATTTACGGCCTTCTCACCTGATTTGGCTGGCTGGGGATACTGCTCTAGTCCCAGAATGCTCCTTAGATGTCTGCTTGGGTTTGGACTTGATGCTTTGCTCGTTCACTTCTTGGCCTCAGTAGAAAAACACTAGGTCAGTAATAGTGCAGGAGAGAGTTACTTCTGCTGTGTACATAGTTCCCTGCTGTTTACCACTGTATTTCTATGGGTTATGTTGCATACCATTTTTTTCACTGTTGTTATTATTATTTCTAGTGAAAAACACTAACAAGTTCTTTTCCACTCCTCTTTTTCTTTTAGTACTGAGAAGGTTGGAATTGGCTCAAACTGTCCAGCCAAAATTGTGTATAATATCCAGAAATCCTCAGATGGCAAAAGACCAAGGTAGCTGGTTCTTATGCTCACTCATCTTAATTCTTTTCTATGTAGATATGAAGTCCTGTGCAGATTTTTCCCATCCTTCAAAGATTTGTCAAATGATGTATCATGAACATTAGATACCGACCAATAATGTACATTGGAGCAACTCATAAAAATTTTTATTCTAGGATTAGAAAAGCCTGTGCATCAGCAATATGTCACACTTCCTCATGCTACTCCCTGGTTCTTTCCTTCTTGCCATGTTGAGCAAATTGTAGTGTTATCAGTTCTTGCTAGACTGGCAGGAACTCTACTCTGACCCATTTACTCCAAAGGGCTCTACAGTCTCTTGCAGTGACAGTTCCCCAGCACAGACAGGTCTGACACTATTTTTTGGTGAAGCTCCAGCAACTTATTCTTTAATTCCTAGCTGAATCTAGTTTTTCCTATTATTAGGGTTTTTAAGTTGCCAAACTCAGCCAGCATTTCAGACTTAGGGTTTGTGGATAAAGTCAAGTACAGTCAGTTCTGAAAGCAACGATGGTTCTAGTTGCTGTTTGAATAAAGTGACTGGATCTTTAGTAGCTCCATTTCAATTATTAAAGGTAGAGTGGGAAAGAAGAGGGAAGGAAAATAAAAGCATTTATGGTGGAGCAAAGCTGTCACCCTAGAAATAAAGTGGAGGAACATTTCATAATTCTTAAACTGGTATCCCCAAACCTCTGATAAGACAGGATTTTTGGTTGGATGCCTTAAGTTCCCAAGCTCCTGTTTCTTTAAGACCCCACTCAGAATATTCAGTATGCTGTTATGTAAAAGATAAAAGTTTTCCTGACTAAATTATCAAGAAAATTTACAGCTGCCTTCAGTGGCTGTTTGCAAAATACTGTTTCTCTGGGGAAGAAAAAAAGGCATCATTTTTAAGGAAAGGACTTCACATACATCTGCTACACCGTAGGTTCAAACATAGAGAAGAGAATTTTAAATGCAAAATTCAGTATGAGAAACATAATAGCTGAGTTCTTGATAGACATGGTGAGGTTTTGATCTTAATCACAAACAGCACCGAATACAGCTTCACCTCTCAGTCATATTTGCTGAAGTAATTTAGTATCTGTTATCATGTTGCCTAAGAGGTTTCATTAAACATAGAAGACAAATCTGAGCCAAGTATCTCAAGCCTCTTTCAGAGTTTGTAAAATCAATACCTTATAATAGAAAGCATTTCAGTGTCAGAATGCTGCAAAAATCTCATGCTTAAGAATGTTACGTGTAGGACAGTTCACCTCAGAAATTATGTTTAGTTTTTTAAAATAACATTTTTCTGATTTTAATCAGCTTAAATCTTCAATCTCCTATACTTGCAAATACAGGAAACAAGAATTAGACAATGGATAAAAGAGCTCAAAAATAACTAAAACAAAATTTCCTCCCATGAAGTCAGAGATCTGAACCTTGCAGGAGTATCAAAGTACTGCATATATTTTCTGTCCACTAAACTAAATATTTTAAAATACCATAGAGACTTTTAAAAATAAATACCTTACTTAGAGCACTATTTCTCCTAAAAATATTTTTTAGAAACACAATTGTGGTTTTGGTTTCTGTATTGTTCAAAAGAAGAAAAGAAAGTCTGATGAAGCAAAAGCCAGAAAACAGAGCAAATGCAGTAGTGTTCCTGTAGACAAGTCAACAAACAAACAAAAAAACCCACTATGGGGAGAGATGTACTGAACTATCCAGGGCAAGATTGTAATGGCAGTGAAGGGAATCACATATGCCACATTACAAAAGGGAAACCAGATGTAAAGCTAAATTAATCCCACTTCATAGAATAAAACAGATAACGGAAGCATACACATGCGTCCTGTTGGCTTTACTTGTTCCTGCCACACATCTTGGATTTCAGTGGCTGATTAAGGATTTGGGAGGTTTTTACATTTTCAGGAGCCTGCTGCTTTCTTGGGGTTATAAACTCTCTCCTTGACAGTATACTTCATATGAAAGGTGAATGCTTGCAATTAGAAATGCCAAATGTCTTCAAGACAAGCTTAGAGCTCTGCGTTTCATTGTTGTCCATAGAGCTGGTCGTACAATACTCACCCTGCTCTAATCATTACTGATATCTATGCCTGTGCAACAAGGAAGATAGAGTGATAGAACCATAGCACCTTACACGAAGAAAAGAGGTCTAATATTTGTGAATGTTTTCTAAATTATTGAGTAACAGCTGAGACTCTGTTCTGATGGCACGGGTGCCTTTGTAATGGAAAGATCAGCAACAAATGTTACCCCAAACAATATTTGACTAGTGCGGGAATAGCTGCAGCTCAGTTTTGTGAGCCTTTTGTCTCATGAATTATGACTTCAGGTTTGACCCAGCTCCTACTGAAGTCAAAAAGTCTTTTCATTGTCATTCAAGAGAAGCTGGATATAGATAGACCTACAAAGTCAGTAGTCTTTGGGCAAAACTCTTTTGGCTTCAACTGAAGAAAAAAACAGCCTGAAAAGGCTGTAAATATTTCAGAATGGAGTTATATACTTGTGCTGACACAGCAGACAGTTTCTTTTTATCTGGATGTAAAGAGCATTTCAGCCTACTTCTGGATTTTAGCTGGTTAGAGAAGAGTTTTACAATTCACAAAATACTGCATTACAAGTTGCAGATGTATTCCTCACTACTGTGGGTCAATGTGAAACAGTGGGAAAGTAAAACAGCTTGAATGAAATTGCCATGTGCCATGTTGACAGACATTCGCTGAATGACTGCATGTTCTTGGGGGTTAACTGCAACTTTGGATTTGAGCATTTTGGCACATCCATGGGTCAGCAGAAGTCCTATGCAGCCTTTCTTGGAGTTTTTGCATGACTGGACTTGTGTAGTGTGAATGATTCAGAGAGGCTGAGCCTCCTCCCTGTGCCTGAGAGGATCCTTTAGAGAGCCATTTTCTGTGTTTGCTCGTGTCCTGCAGAGATTACATTTGTGGAGTGAGGCTATTACTAGAACTAGTGGAAGGGGTGGGAGACCCTCACAGATCTTTACACACAGAAAATTGCTAGGGGGTTCAAATTCTCCAGCACAAGGACATGTGAAGAGTGGACAAAGAAAAAAGGTGTGAACAGATCTCTGAAATCACCAAAGGAACCGAAGGTGGGATTTAAGTAAATGTGCAGAGCTACCCATGTCTGGAAATAAACACACGGGGAGAATAGAAGTACGTGCATGTTGGGGATGACAGGAAATTCAGTTTCCCCATTAGAAGATCTGGCTTGTGCTATACATTTACTGATGTTAATGAAGCAGACTATATTTTCATCATTGCTTGGTAACTCTGGCCCTGATGGTGTATTTGTGTATATTTGTATATTGTATAGTGTATAGTGTATATTGTGTATATTTGGTGTGTGCGTAAAAATGGCGTTTTCCTCTATCTTTCTTCACATTCTCTTCCCTTCAGTGGACAAATCTGGCAGGTGGTTACTGTCTTTACCTCTGCTTCTGCATGACCTCTCCTGAGAACAAACACTGTTTCTGAAAGATTTCCCCTGCAAGTTTTTATAGGTCTACTAAAAATATTGTACACACACACACACTTAAAAAGATGTCTTATCAGCATAAAATAATGTGGAAGCCCTTTAGAGTAAATTACTGTAGGAAAAACATATCCTTCCTCTCCTCACACAACATCAACACGTACCATTATTACGTATGTGTTCCTGTCTCGAGTCCAACCACGTGTACTGCTACATATTGAAATGTCTGCACATTAGACAGTTACTTACTTTGAGCAGCTTCAAAAATTACAAGCAAATTTTTAAGCACATTCTGTGCTTTGTCCTTACGGACCAGTTCCTGTTATCCATCAAGTCTCTTTTCAAATAGGACGCGGTTCTGGTACTGCAAAGTCAACAGCACTGGAAAATTGGCAGGTACGCTTGTTTAAACAACATTCCCAAGTAGTCTCCTGGCAGGTGTTTCCAGAGTACTTTGAGCACAATTCTTTGGATGGGATATCTGCCAAAGTACATAGCAACAGGGAAAAAAGTGTTTTCCTTTCACCACACTTGGGACAGTGCAGTGGTTTAGATGCTGCGCTGTGCATCCATTTCAGGAGCTTATTTTGGCACAGGCTCAGAGCCTATACAATGGCAAAATACACAGCATCTTCCTGCCTGTTTAATGCAAGTGAGTTCCAGAATACCAACTGATAGGTTATCTTTCTGGAAATGGGCCAGCCTCTGACATGCCTCTTGCACTGATTTAATCTTTCAGCCATATAGAAATCCTTTACCTTAGAACTCCTTACCATAGACCATCATGCTGCAAGGGTTTCTGCAAGTTCAGAACAAATGTTCATTTCACAGCTGGCCAAAAGAACAAAATGTGAAGGGTGGGTGAGGCAGGAGGGGGATCGGAGAAGCCTTGTCTACCTGGCACTGATTTCTGTTACAGCTGAACCTAGCTTTGCTTAATTGGAACCTGTCCTTTAGATTTGAAAAACACACGACTGGTTTTATAATCCTTCTGGCAGACCATCCACTTCTCAGTATGTGTTCTAGACCTAAAATTACCCTCTGTATTATCCATGCAGAAATAGTCCCTTAGATATGTATACTCTTAGATACATACAAATGCTCTCTGACCTAAAATAGAAACAGGTATGTGGAACAGTAAACAGACATCAAAGGCTAAAGGAAACATTAACTGAGAGAGATGCTGTTTTGAAATTTAAACTTTAATGCTGTGCTGAAATAAGCCCTGTTCAAAGACACGGTCACAGCGTGTTTGGTTGTTAAACGAGTACTTAGCAGTCTAATACCAGAGCTGCAGCCACAGGTGACCTGCACTCATGCAGCCTTGCCACAGGTTATGGAGAGTGCTCTATGGCACAAAGCTAGTTTCCAAAATAAGGGCTTTCATCTCAAATCCAATTCTAGATTTTGCTTATAAAGAAAAAGACCTGGCTCAAATCAAAGCACTTGTGTTTTCCTGGGTGTGTAGACAGGGTAATGCAGAAGTTTCACATGTGACCTACTCCAGTCACTTCAGAACCTCTCCCTGCTGGAGAGACTGTGTAAGCATCCATACTGCCAGTTATTTCACTTGACCTGTTCCTGTCCATGTGACACAACTCCATACTGCCTCCTTACCCACCCCACCAGCTGTGTAGTAGCTACCAATACCTTCACCTCTCTCATTTGCAACTTCTGCAAGTTGGCATAAATGCAGGAACCCGTAGTACTCTGTAAGCTGCAAATGACAATATCATGTGGTAAATACTGCAGGAATACAAGCAGTGTGGGTGGTAGCCTTTTTCTGTTTCATTTTGTAAAAATCTCCATTTCTCTGTTGAAATTGTCCGGCACAGACTTTTCAGGTTGCCAGAGCAGGCTGCCATCAAATCCAGCTGGCCTGGCTACAAAATGTGTGGACTGGCAAGGACTATCCCTTGCCCCTGTAACTGCCAACCTTCCTGTTTCACTGAGCCGGATCTGTTTCTCACACAAAATTCACCTCGGCCTGAGCTAGAGGCAGACTCTTCTCTAGGGGCTAGGCTTCTCTAGGGAGTCATGACTCCACCTGTCTTCAAAACTAACTTCAAAGCTCTCCTGTTGTGAATATTTTATAGGTGACTATTTCCACTACTTTTCTTTGCCTTTTATGTGTAAGCAAAAAGGGGAGCTTGTTTTTGTTATCGTATCTTATGCAAGTTAGAGAGCCTAGGCGTACACATGTGGACAGGGACGCTGCGGGACTGGGCACTGCGCAAACACAACACAAACACAGGCAGCCCGGCGTAGACAATTGCTTGTCCGGGTGTAAGGGGTGGGCGAGCAGGAGAGCATGAGGACACAGCTAAACACTACAGGGTGGCGTGATAGGTCTAAGCAGCCCTGCTCTTATTATACTGTGCCATTATAAGCATTGCAGCAAATGGAAGTTTTCAGCAGGCTTTGGAAGAAAAACTGACTGTCCAAAACAAAGCACTTCAGGGGAGCGTAGCCCAGATAAGATACTTAAATGCTGTTATTTGGGGGAAGAGTCTACAGTACTTTCTTACTATTAAGTCCTTTATAAATTGTTTTGTATTACTTTGTGTAGTAACTCTTTTAAAGGATGAAACAAAGAAACGAAACAAAAAAAAATGTACAATGGATCCAGTGGAATCAGATATTCAGTTCCTAGTTTTGGTATTTGACTTACAACACCACTTTTCAGTGGTACACATAGATACTTGAGTATTACTGGGGCGTTATAGCCATATTTCCTAAGCATCCTTTTTTCTTGATTTGTAGACACAACTGTGTTTTCAATCATTTGATATTCTCAGAGGGTGACATTCACTCTGATGCTAGCTCTGTCCCCAGGGAAGAAAGTAACCTGAGAAAATAAATAGAAATGCTTTAAGTCTGGGTGAAGCAAAATCTGAGTTAATATCTGCAGAAATGTTTACAGTATTTGCCAGTCTATGTTGCTCCAATGAACAATAGACTGAAGAATACTAGTACGAGTACTGCTTGTTAAAAAGTCTATATTCTGAGTTGTTACTGGAATCCTAAGCATTTCCAGGTGTTGTGCATGGCTTACAATAGTAAGGATGGAATTTTTCCCAGCCTCTTTTTCCTTTTTGTTTGGACTTTTTCTACAGTTGTGAAGGTTACTAGATTGACAAGCTTAGAAAATACTCATTTGTCTTGCCACAGATCATATACACTCCTGATGTCTGGGCTTTTCCACTCTGACCAATGAACATATTTCTTTTTTGTTTTGATTTCTTTATGTTGGAGCTGTCTGCCTTCTCCAGATAATGGGGTAAGACCATCACCATTTTCCATTAAAAAAATTTATTCTATTCAAGTTGCATAAATCCACCATGGACATCAATGTGAACACAATCACTTTCAGTGATGATAATGCTTTCTAGTCATTACCAAAGTAGGTCAGATAAAGGCTAGCGACCTAAAAACCTCAGAATTACTTTATTAATCCTGTAAATCTCTGGATTCCTCCAAACAAAAAGTGGGCCTGCTGCATCTGATGGATGATCAGATCAGGATGATCAGGCTGATGGACATTCCTGTTCAGGGGAATAAGGAATTTTTGGTTCCCTAATAATTTGGATTAGGCATATATTTTCAAACAACTTGCCTTTCATTTCTGGGGTTTCCTGAAAAATATTACTTTTGAAGAAGGTTCTTTTAGTTAGTCAACGCTCCTGCTGGGGAGGGTGAATTATTGGTGTAGTTTTTCTTAAGGAAAATCTTTAAACATACGTGATTTTACATGTTTGCATCAGTCAGACAGGGCCTTGGAGATGGAATTTTGGAAACTGCAACCACAGAAATTTTGGAAGAAGGCATTTCAGAGGTTTTCCAAGCCGTAGGGGACACCCACTGACTTTCTTACAGATACTTTTTGAAAGAGGAACATTCCTGAATGTTTTACTTCCCTTACAGTACTGGATGTAACTTTACTCCAATGCTGGCATAACTTTCTCTAGAGTGGGCAAAGGTCTTGCAACCAAAATGGAATTTCTGCGAGTGTGGTTACAACATGCTTCCTCCAGAGAACCTGACAAGGAAAACAGGGAAGAATGTGCTGAACAATCAGTGTGAAGGTTTTTTTGCCAAACATGCTAATGCCTGTCATCCTCTTTGAACAGTCACTTCTGAAATTTCTGAGAGTTTATCAGAAGCACTGCCAAATTACCAGGGATCCAGTATTAAATCAACGGTTCAGACTGCAAAGAAATCACCACATCTTTTCCTCTGTTGAGTGCAAGGTGCATAATAACTCAGTGGACATTTCCTGTAGAAAATAGAAATCACTAGGCGTTTTCAAACAAAATGTTTTCTAAGCCTAGCCGTATGGTCACCAGGTTGCCGAGTTGGAGCCAGCTTTCAAATCCCTGTTTGGAGCTGTGTCTAGGCACGGTTTCTAAACCAGCTTACCAGTACACCTCCATGGAACAGTTCTGTCTAGTATCTGTCATCGGCATGTGCTGTCATAGCATTCAGCTGCCAGAGACCCAAGAATCAGTTCTGACACATCCCATTTCCTTTACTCATATCACTAACTGAAATATGCCCAGATCTCTACCCTTTGGATTTTGTGACCAATTAGTATAGGGATAGAGAATATCAGCTGACTGTGTAGTCTGTTCCATAGCAAGGAACACAGACTTGGAAATCCCAGCCCAGAAATATGGAATACAAAAATTTAAACACAGGAAGGACAAAAAAAAGAATTAATGCATTAGAACTGCCTATTGGAAGGCAACTCACTTTCTAGCAAGACATGAGGACAAGGCTAGGAAGGCACAAGAGAGCCCACATTCTTTAGAAGGGTGCTGTGGCCAGGACTCTCTGAAAAGGATTCTCAGTGAAGACACTGAAGATCACATATGCAAGGTGGACTGTTTTCTTACAGGCTGTTTTCTCCAGAGCTTTGTCAGTAAGGCATCTCATTTTAACAGTTGTTACAATTGTGTTCTGTGACACCACCTAGTTCTAACTATTCCAGCCTTGTTTTAAAAATAACTGCAGAACACGAGAATTTGTTTCCTGAGCCAAAATCTGAAATTATCTTCAGGCTTCTCTATGCAAGCAAGAATCACTAGGCTTGAAATGACTGCTCCCTCGTAACATCTTAAATACCAGACACAGCCAAATCATTGTCCACATTTTCTTTGAGAAGAAATTTAATGATTATAAGGCAATAACAATTCAACATTGCCTTCTGTTTTTTAAAACCTGTTACTAGTTCAGTGTTAATTCTCAGCTTGTAACTTGCAGAACAAAAGACGTGAATGTATTTCCAATATATCCTTCTCCTTTACATATTTTCTTTTTCCAGGAGTATTGTAGGAAATAAATTCACTAATAGCATTCTTAGAAACTATGAATTTTAAGTGCATGTTAGGGTTTATCTGCAGAAAATAAATTTTCAGCTCACAAAACCTGATTTTTAGACAAGATAATCTCAAGGAATCATGTTTCAGCATCTTAAATAATTCCATCTCAGATCGAAGTTATAGCCATGCAACTGAGTCATTGTAACAGAGCATCGCCATGCTTTTAAACCAGTGTGGAGCAGAGTCAAATGAGTTACTGGAAATAACTGCAAGTTGTTACTCTGCCACAGAACAGGAAAAATACTCCATGGTCAGTGTATCCAAAACAGACTAACCCACAGTCTTTGAATGTTAAGTATTGAATATCCTTACCCAACTGTCTACAAATGACGCAGTCATTAACCTTTGAAAAGCATATGCATTGGACAAGAATTGGAAGGTGCTCACAGATTTTTTTTCCAAAACTTTTATTTCACTGAAGTATGTGATCTGTTGCAAATTATTTACCAGTTCCACTAATGAGAGAGAGAAGAAAAGGAAAGTTGCACAACTTCAAAATAGAAAATGGAAGTAGTGTTGAATGTCTTAGTCTACACTGTAAGGAAGAGATTTGTGCACACAGATCAGGCTTCAACCGGTGCAGCAAACCATGTAAGATGGAATTCATATCGTATCACTCCAGTCATCTGGAAAGTAGATGTTTAATTTAGTAGCAGCCTCAGTTCACTCTATAGCCAGTGGCACATAGGCACCTCCTGAGAAAAGTCAACCATTTCAGATGGGTTGAATACTTCTCCACATTAATTACAGAGGGAGGAAGCCTCAGTAACCAGCACAATAGCTCAGATAACTGTTTTTCAGTAGGTTAACGTTAGGTGAGATGAATCCTACCTACAGGAGGGCCTAGCTTCTAGTCAAAGTTACAGGTCAAAGTTTATCGTGTGCAGTAAACATGTTTACATTATGCAAACAGTTCTTTGTCAAAAGGGCCTCTAGCTGGTGAGGGCCAAATGCATTCATGACAGGGTTGTCCTGTCCCTGGAGTGACTCTTGGTTCTTGCTCTGTGAAGCATAACAGCCCTGGGGCGGGGAGCACTGGGAAAGACCTGCTCAAGGAACAATGGGCTCATAGCTGAGCCACGCACAAATGAGGAAAGGAAGCCATTTATCATCTCTAGGCTCTAATGGAGAGCCACTTCCTATTAATTAGAGAAACACAGAAATGAAAAAAGAAAACAAGAAACTTACGCAATATGATCTCAGAACTGGCTGATTTGCTAATGTAAAACACAGAGTGGAAAAAAAAAGGCTGATAATGTGGAACAGTAGGGCATGACTGCTGATCTCATAGAAAAAACATGCGGAAAATACTATTCAAAACATTGGCAAAATGACTTCATGTGAAAGGCAGATTTCTTCTCTTCCAGTGGGCAGAATGTTCCAAAGGAACCTGTATGCATCTGCCTGTGTGCTCTTTCCATTAGCAGGCGTGCAGACAGCTTGGGTATTGGAGGGCCAACGAGCAGTGTTTGGTTCACATGTGTGTATCTTTGTTGTAGATTACAAACCTGTCAGATTGCACGTGAGATATTTTCCCGCTTGAGCCCTGGCTGTAAGGCTAGAAGCATTTTCTGTGGTTTCAAGGATTTGGGGAGCAAAAGAAAGGTCCTTATCAGATGCAGTCACTCACCTCTAGCTCTCTAGACGCAAATAGTAACAGAAGCAAAATTAGCATCAGGATATGGCCAGTGCCTGCATTTTAAAACTGGAGTCTTGAGCATGGGTAAATGACCCAGGGACACTCTCTACCACTGCCATTTAGTAACGACATACACTTGTTATTGTTTTCATAGTAGTTATGAATGACCAAAGTAATAGGTGTTTGTTCAGGTAGACTTAAAAAAATACTCATGATACTGTAAAAACATTACAATTTACAAGACAAAACTCCCCTTCTTTTTCATGTACTGCAAATAAGGTTTAACAGTGATTGCTTTTGGAAAGGATAGTATATTGCACTAAAATAGGAGATGTCCAGTATTTTTCATGGAAGGTGGTGTTCAAAATCTTTAGTAGCTCCTAAACATTTAGGAAAAATTTCTCTATGTGCTTATGAATTCTGACTCCCACTATTACGCACTCAAGCACTACACTCTTTTGCTATTATTGGCAGGAAAATGAGCTTGTCAGGGGCTGATCAGAGGCTTGAGAAACAAAACTGTTGGCCTCTGTTTCTCATGCTGTTTTTCCTGCCCTCACAAAATCTATAATAAGCCTGAGCACTGAATGAGATCCCACACATGCTGAGAAATGAACAGCTAATAGAAAGAGATCCCAGATGTCCCTTTGGAGGTGATCATGATCCTCTCCTGAACAGGCATCTGTCCATCATTTGACCAGAGGTAAACATGCTACATCAGCACTAATTGTGTGACTACAGTCTCTGTCACCTTCTTCCTTCCTAGCAAACCTATGCTTCCTATCTGCGTATTTTTGGAAACATCAGAGAAAAGACAAAACTGATGTTTTAACCCTTGCGCAATACAGAAAAGATGTGGAGTCCTTTTACTCTGGGTACTAGGTGCTTGTTTGAGCACTGATTATTATTTTGCCTTCAGATTCTCTGACACCTGGCCTCTGGCAGAGGCATCTTCTAATTCTTTAACAAACCCAATGGCTAAATTAATTATTTTATTGCTCATAACTATTACATGCACCATCTTGCCTTGGTAGTGTTGGCATCTGGCTTGAACTAGTAGGCTTCATGGAAAAGCAACTAGGAGCACCCAGTTTTAGGCAACAGTATTTTTGTTAGGTCAGTCACTGAGCTGACTCAGATGTAGCTTACATTGGGGTTTGGTTCTTTTTAAAGAGCCGTGCAGATGCCATGGCAACTGACCCAGGCTAAGAGAGGCAGGCTGGGCGTCACTCAACGAGGCTTTGGGCTTTTTAGTGCAGTTCACTGTAGAATAGCCTGACCTCCATATATGTGGCACTCAATCAGGCTTTTAAAGTATTTTTTTTCATTAAGAAAATGGTTTTGTATAATTTCTGGCCTGAGGCAAAACAGCCTTGGCATTTGCAAAGGCTATAAAGATTATTAATATTTGACTAGTCCCTATCACTTCAGCGAACTGAGCATAGGAATGGCATAAGGGATACAGAACATATCAGGAGTTTGCCTTTTTCTGTTATTCATATAGGAAACATACAGCGCATAATAAAACTTTATTCTGAGTCATTGCATTTTCCAAGAATAGATCTAAGAGCTGCAATAGTCTACAACAGAAGACCAGCAAGAAAGGCAGGAACGCCAAAGGTGGCACAGAGGCTGGTTTTCATGCTCTGTGGTCTAGAGCTAGCAACAACACTGTGAGAGAGGGATCTCTGAACAGCAACAGCTCTCTGCTTCTGTTTAAATCTAAATTGAACTGGAAACCATTGTCTCATAAAGAAATGAGATGACATCAAGTAAAACTTTCTCTTGGAGGTGCAACATGTCCCAGATTCTGGTGTGTTTTTTCTAGTCAGGTTTTAATCTCTACTTTGGGGGAAGAAAATCACATCCTGATGCAACCCTTTCAGATAGGTTGCTACCTTCCAACATAGAACACTGGGCAAAATACCATACTGCCTAGATAAGGAAGTTTTTTTAAATATAAATTGTGCCCCGCATTTTCTCCAAAGAAAATTTTCTTTGCTCTTTCTTTCATTTTTATAGCATCTGAAAATATGTCCTGTACCTTAATATAGGGTTGAAAATTTAATCCCAGTTTTATGAGGTCTATGAAACTGATATGTATTGTGCAATGTGGGATTAATCCCAGGTGACCACTAGGCAAACCTGGTGTCTCTAGTTATCAAGTGCTAGACTCCTACAAGTACACATGTGATCTGCGTGTTTTCCAGTGTGTACAATGTTACAATTTAATGAGATAAAGACAAGTGGAATGTGCACACTTAATCAGTTTAAATGATAGTATTTCCTAACCCACATCACCAAGAAAGCCTCACGGCTGTTCAGGCTCATTCCAGTGAATAATAGCTTTCAAAGAAAAATGAACCATAAAAAATAGTAGAAATCAAAATGCAATTAGAGGCAACTGGTAATCTTTCTGTCTTAATTACAGCACTGCAATTGTCCTTATTTCAGAGAGAGAACTCCTGGGAGAATTTTCCCCACTGGATTGTTCAGGGAAAAAAATGAAAAACCTGTATATTTTTGTCCATTTCCCTCGTGTGATTTGTTCCTTTACCCTAAAGACTGTCAGGTTGATGTCCTTTTAATTTCATTGTCTGGGAATATGTTAGCGGTGGTATGGAAGTGACAAAGGGAAATTGTGGGTTTCTGAAATCTTACAGAAGAATTGGGAAAAATTCTAAGAGAACATGCTCTGCATTGCTGTAGAAACTAGTGATTTGTCATTTTCAAGGACCCTCTCTCTTTGCTTCTCACCCTTCCTATCCCTCTTCCAGGACACATTTCCCTAGTGCCTGTTTTTACCCTTTGCTAGATTGTCCGTATTCTGAACAAAGTTCTTTTTTTTTCCCTCTTCATTTTCTCCACTGTTATCTTGTCTTTCCTCTCCTATAATAAGCTGTTTAATCCTGTGCATTTTCTAGAAGAGACTGTTATGGGTATACTCAGGCCATCTTTTGTAGGGCTTGTCCTTCCATTTCAGATATCTCTGCTCACTAGATCCCTTCCACTGCTTCATTTGGCTGTGAGGGTGGGATTCACTCATCTAAACATAGGTGTCCATAGACATTTCAGTTGTCTGTCTTGAAATCTCTCAGAGGGCCTGAGTATCTAAGTGGGTGTCTTAGATACTCAAGGACATCTAAACCAAATTTGTTGACTGTGTTTAGGTAACTGAATTGTTTCTTTTCAGCTCCTCTTCCTCTTCTCTGGCAAAACAACTTATTCTCTGTGACAAATACACAGTCTGCAGGCACAAGGCAGGGAGTCAAATGTCTCCTCTCTGGCATATAGATCTCCTAGGAAGCTCTAGCTATTGTTCCCCTTGAAATTTTTTGCACAGTATCAACTTCCAATGCTTAAGAGTTATAGAAAGATGAGTAAGTCACTGTGCCACATCAAGGTTTATCCCTTGATAAACCACATTTATGGCTGGGATATTGAAGAAAGACCAGCAAATTATCACCCATACTTGAATCCACATCCTGGTTTACCTCACCATACTTTTTCACAGTAGGCTTGACAGAAGGAAATGCATTCACTTGTAGCACTAAATCCTTCTTTCTCAGTTTGTGATTTTCACTTCCTAGTCTCTGATAACCCTGTTTCTTTTTACGTTTCCCACGTGAGGTCCAGTGAAAATGCAGCCTAGTCAGGAGTTCTGGGTGCAAGTTTGAAAGACTGAACAAGAGCACCACCAGGTCAGATTCTGATACCAGTTTCATTATTTTAATTTTTAGTATTTAATTTTATACCTTTAGAGTAACTGTGAAGCTCAGCACTACTTCAAATAAATAGGGCTCTGAAAATGGTGGCAACAGCCTAATTCAGCACCCACTCATATCTTGAGAAACCCCCACTGAAGTAGAAAGACTCACCCTTAAGTGCCTTTTGACCTTTTCCTTAACTAGGGCTTTAAAGTATAAAGGATATTCAAGGAACCAGGTTCAAAACTCTTAAAATCTTAAAGAATGCAATTTTGCTGGGAAAAAGCATCCTAAATACCTCAGTTCCAAATACAATGATTAAGAATCAACAATATTTTTTTATCCTCTCTAATGGTAGAGTTAGGCAATAACATTCAGCAGGAACTTCTATGTCATTCATTGTGGAGTCAAAATATTTTCTATGACAGGTCACAAAATGGTTTTCCAGCATTTCCACACAGCTGGAGAAATATTCATACAAGCAAAAGGGCAGCAGCTGTGAAATTTCAAAGTCTTACCAGGAAAGGAATTCTAGAAATGTAACAGACATTTTAAAGTCCCCATCCTCTGTCCAATTCCCCCATCTCTCTCCATTTCTTGCCTACATATATCTTAAACACCAAGTAAAAGAAATTCTTGACCTGGTATAGTTCTGGTTTCCAATTTGTATTCCCTGATATTGACAAAAAATCTATCCATAAATAAAATTAGAACTCTTTGTCTTAGGGATTGGATATCTCAGCATTAAGTATTAAATTGTTCTTTAAAGGACCATAAAGTATGGATACCCATTTGAATTCAGTAATTCCAGGCTGTGTTGCGAAACAAAGACAGAAAGGAAACCTCCAAAACTGGAAGTGCACAGCAGCCACTGACAAACTTTCAGCCCACGAAATAATTGAATATACAGCATGCCTTTTTCAACATACTCCTAAGTCTCATGGAGAATACTGATTACATGCACTGTGGAATGAGCAGTTTCTTGAGCAGCAAACACTGATTGTCCTGTCGCTGCAAGTTTGAAAAATATGGATGAACTGCAGGAAGAGAAAATTAAATAGTAGGCAAGTGCAATCAGCATAGTAATTTTACAGGCAAATTTTTCAGGGACTTGCTCTCTGTCTTCAGGAATAGTTTGAGTTTCTGCAGATTTTCTTGAACCATTCTAATCTAGAGCATTTTTCCTCACACAAAAGAGATGCTATTTTCAGTTTGCAAATCTTCAGCTAAAGCAAAAGAAGAGTTTATTTTGTGCTCTTGAACGCTGCTGTATGTATGTCATATACATTCACTCAGCAATAGTATAATGCAAAGAAATACTGACCAGCATATATTTTGTTGTTCTTAAACCTTGGTTTTACTTCTTTGATTCATTATGAAGCAGCTTTGCACTATGGGTGCTCAGTTTACCATCTTCTGTAGGTACAATCTCTGTAGCCACCTGTAACAATAAACTCTTCTTGACCTCAGTGGCAACAAGAATGTGTGTTAGGCAGAGAAAAAGAACAGCAAGCAAACACTCAGAAAGCAGGAATGGTAAGCAGATGTCAGTCTCAGATTTACAATCTGAGAATTCACTGGTTTCATCAATATCATATAAATAGCTAAAGGCATCTAGTGGTGATTTTGTCATACCTAGGTATGGTGCCACAGCAATGAAGGATGTATTCTGGAAGGGCTTAGTAGCCCTGTGCAGGGACAGATTCTTGGAGCCCAATTCCTTCGAGCCATTTCAGTCACAGACTGTCCAAGATTCCTATTGCTCTTAGGAATGACTCTTTATGGGTGCCAAAGCGGGCTTTGTTTTATTCAGTTTGGAAAGCTTCTTTTCAGTTCTTGCATGGGTGCTGGGGCTTTTAAAAATCTGGTCATTTGTTTGAGGTGTTCAGCCCTTCTGAAAAGCAAGCTTGTACTGCAGTGTTTTGCATGTATATTCATACAGGACAGAAGTGTGGGATAAAATCTCTATTAACCAGCACAACCAAAAAAAAAAAAAAAAAAAAAAAAAAAAAAGTGTCCTCTGATGTGTCATGAGGCGTTATATAGAAAGTGTCCACTAGGAGGCTCTGCCAATTAATCTCCAGTAGCCCAACTTGTGTTGCAGGTGAGCTCCTACCAAGCGACGAGGCTTGGCACCTTTTGCCAAGTGTTCAGAGTACATGGCATGGCTATAGATTTTGCTAGGGTGTTAGTGAAATACCTAGAAGGGAATTCTGTCTTAATGTAAGTTACCTCAGAGTTACTGTGAAGTGTGTCCATCCAAGTTTACCTTGGCTTGTTTTTCTTCCTGCACACCCATGGTCAAAGAATGCAACCACCATCACTTATACCATGTCAAAATGCCTACTAGAAACTATCTAGATGAAGAACAGTCAGTTCAGGCTGAATCCAGGCAAGATCGAAGTGTGACTGGCTGAAAGGGGAAACACTTTGAAGAGCTGGCCAAAACACCGTCACCAACCTTCCTCAAAGATATACAGCCCTTATTGATCAAAGCTATAGCTGGCGCCTCACTAGACTTGGATGATCAAATTTACAGCAATTCCCAGAAATGCTTTCTCTCACCTTCAGCTCACTAGGAAACTCTGTCATTTCCTTGTAGATGGGCATCTCACCCCAGTGATTCAGGCAGTTGTCGCCTCCAGCCTGAACTCCTGTAACGGGAGTGGAATCTGAAACCTGTGAATGGATCCAGAAGGTGACTGCTGATTTTTTCCATACTGTAAGGTGCTTTTAGCACAGTATGTCTGAACTCAAGTCCCTCAGCAGGCTTCCACTTTCTCTCAGTACCTGTTTACAGCCTTGGCCATAATTTTCAAAGCAACTGAAGAAATATCAGGGACAGCTGCATACCTCTGATGTGCTTTAGATCAGGAGGTTCAGGAAAAAATGTGTGAGAACTACTCACAATATGAATCTGGTTTTGCTTTGCTATATCTGCACCTCTTGCCAAGGTAATCCTGCTGAGGAATGCTCTGCTGGATTCTGATTATCTTCATGAAATATTGCAGTCTTCCCTATGTGATTGGGAGGGGGGGGCAGGGACCTTATTACCATATATGACACAATTCAACAGCTGTTTTTATTCCATAATCCCTTCCTTCTTTCTTCCCGCTTTCTCCCACCAAAAAGACCTTAATCAATGTTGATCCCACAGAGCATATGCAAAGAATCCCATCCAAGCAACCAAGGACTTTACTATTGCTTTTGATGTCCTGTGGAAGGTATTCAGATACTGCCTTGTTCTGTTTAGGATTTAAGTCTCAGTAGCTCATTTTTTCACCTTCGGGCTCTTTTCAGCTTTGGTTACTTTTATTTCAAGGGATGCTGTAAAGGTTTTCAAGTACTTTGAGTTTTAAAACAATTTGAATTCTGAAGTTCCGTGAGTGAGACCTCCTGAGGGCAAAAGTCAGTTCATGTGGTTTATTCACTTGGCTATCTGTGGAATACAATTTGCTTCAAAATACTTAAATACTGAGATGTTCTCTCTTGATTCAAACTCAATTTGAGGTTGTTAAGATATTATTAAGATATTTCTGATATAATAAAAATGTTGGAATTAGGCAAGTAAAGGCAACTGTTCCATTTAGAATGAAAACACATGAGGATGGAAGGAGGTAGTATTTAGAGCTTGCTTCTAAAACAGTGAAACAGTTTAATATTTAGGGTTATTTTGACAAGTGACTAAATCAAATGGAGTATGGGTCAAACCATTGTAGAGGGGGTGGTCTTCATATGATAGTAAAGAATGTGAATACAAGCAAACTAAACTGAAAGGAATGCTCCATCAAAATGCACGTTTTTCTTTGGAAGAGCAGGACAGTAAGGTATGATGCAGAAGGCTTGGATGGAAATGAGGAGACACAGACTGTTACTGCACAGAGGCTAAGATTTCAAAATGCATGTAAGAGTGCATAGTAAAATGCCTTTGGTCATCAAAGTATAAATCACCCTTGAGTCAGTATACCCATCTCAAGCACAATCATGGGTAAACTGGCTTGCCTCTATCCTTTCTCATTTTAGAACATCTTGTAGATCTATGAGGCCCACGGCCAAAAGTTTTACCTGGCTGTATGGACTAGACTCTGATTTTGGAGGTGTGCTTGAGTTGTGAAGTACCAGTTGGGAAACAAGGAGCTGCTTTGAATTAAACTGAGCAATAGACCTGACTGGAATTCATATGACACAAAGACAGCTGTAAATCTGTGCCTAACACAGATTTCTATGGAGAGGAGGGTTAAAAGCTCATTCACACCAGTCAGAGGTTGTTGCCTTGGTTGTTCATATAGCAAGTTGTGTGTCTGTAAAGCTCTCCCTCAGTTTCCCTTTCCATCATAATTCTGGCTGCATTCATTTCTGGCTAAGAGACATACATGTACTAAACAAAGCCTTGCTATGCTCTGGGACAACCTCAGAGCCTAAACTGAATATCTGATGAAGGTAACTTCTTCACAAAGTAGTCGAAGTAAAGATTGGTAGAAAAGATGTATTTATGTATCACTGTCAATGGTTTGGGAGTAGGGCCTGCCTTTTGATTCTGTGCATTCACTGAGTTGGCCCAGATGATCTTTCGAGGTCCATTCCAACCTGTGCTGCTCTGTGATTCTATTATTAAATGAATGGTTTGCTCTATCTCATGTATGTCACAGCTGCAAGAAAAAGAGAAATAATCATTTCAAACTGTCATTGTTGTAGAAAAACTGGGTAGATAGGCAGGCAGGCAGGCACATCTGGCACAGACGTTACTTGTGGGAGCCATTCATGGAAAGAGCCATTTTCCCATTCACAGTGATTATTACTGGGGAGAATGGGCAGCCCAGATAGTTTAGACAAGGCATTTGGTGTGAGGTTATTAATAAAATTCTCACATATACTTCAGCATAAATTTCTACATCTCTACCAGATTGAAGTTGTTTGTTCCAAGGCAGACCCCATGAAGCTGAAGCCATGGTTCTTCCTTTCTGTCGTACATGGAGGAATTTCTACAAGAAATCCAAATTTATACAACTAAAAAGAGCCTGGTACAAATGCCAGAGAAGCAGAGATTAGTCCAAAACAAGAAAGCTGAAGAATCTCACTCTCCTAGTAGCCATGGATTAGAGAAGTGTTCTGCCCTGAGACGCAGAGTGAGAAGCAGCAGCTGGGGCCAGACAGATAGAGCTGCTGCACACACTTTTTCTACTATTCTCACACTCTTTCGGAGATTCCTGGAATTTACAGCCAGCAAGGACTATTAGTTAGTTTAGTCTGACCCACATTTTTTTATTCTGACTTACTCCAGTAACTTGTGTTTAGTTGCAACACATTTTCTCAATCTGAAGACATCAGGAAATGCAGAATCCACCACTGCCTGCACCAGTTTGTCCAATGATCAGTCATCCTCATAATTTTTAAAAGAATGTATCTAATTTCAAAGACATTTCCTTTAAGCTTCTGGTCATTAGATAAGTATGATTTTTTTCTGATATTTTATCCAGATGAGGGTAATGAATGGAGACATCTCAGTCTTATCCTAAATTGCCCTCTCCTATTTGTGAAGCTGACTTCCCACCTGAAATAATCTCTAAGACAGGAGTAAAGCTATCTAACAGTGTCTGTGGAGACACAGCATTGGTTTAACTTAAATAGTTCATTTTAGTTTTGTATTTTGCATAGCACAGAAGACTCTCTCCCATCACCATCCTTGTGTAGAGACCTTGGACACTGCTACAATACAGCTAATGTATGACCATGGACATCTCATTCGTCCCTCACCATTCATCCAGCCCTGTAAGACTATAACCCTTTACGATGATAGCTGTACTTTCATTGTACTTACATTTATTTTTGTACAATGGCTAGCACCAATGGCCTGATCTCGTTTGTATGTCTTTGTAATGGTCAACACTAAGAATTGATGAAAAAGCTCTGACAAGAACAAGGAAATTCCACTGTTCTTCAGTCTCTGCAGGTGGGAATATATGGCAGTTCCAATGTTTTGTAAGCTCTTCCAATCTAACCACTGGCCAGACTTTTCTTCTATATATATATGATCACGTTTATTGGATGTGGGACACATCAGGAAAAATAACTTAAGAAAACAAGCTAATGTGGCAGGTTGTTTACAGTTACCTATGTTATTATTTCGATCTCAGACTGTTTTGATTAATCTTTTGAACCCTGTCACAAAAGCTGCTGTGTTCTTTATAGCAGGATAGTAATAACAGTCACCATAGTTATTGCCAGTGCTTCTAACACCCAAGAAGTTAATGAAAAAATAAATTGCATGTTATCTTTAATGAGAAAGTGGTATTTTTTTGAAAATTATATTTTTTTTTATTCATAACTAGAGAAGATTCTTCAGGGCAGTCTGAAATTAAACTTTAGTGTTTTTCTAATTATTCCTCCATTCAATCGTTTTAGGGGCAAAACATGGTGTGCAAAGGGAAGAGGGGTGGCAGTAATAACAGAAAGATAAACATTTGAGAAAATTCTAAATATTTTTAAAAGCTTTTAATGGAAGATGCTTAGGGAATGAAGTGCTGTTCCCTTTCAAAGCATACAAAATATGTATCTCTTTAAATTTCCTAAAAGTCTTCACCAAATCTCAGTCCTTTCTAATGTTGTGGATAAGGGGAACTCCTGGGGAATGTGGGTCTAAGCTGGATCCAGCAGATCCTCTTAGGGAATCATAAGGAATGTTTCTTCTGCAACTTCCTCAGATCAGGAAAACCTGCTGTATTTGCTGCTTCCCTGTTTTCCTTCCTTTGTGGAAACAGCAACACAGAGTCATTTCTCAGGGGTGTCACAACAAATATATGCATGGATATAATCGCACTGAAGGAAAACAACATTCCTGATGAGCTGAGCAATATGAATTGCTTACGCTCCTAATGTGAGAGTTCTTGCTGCTCAGTAAGACCTCAGTAGTTTAGGATTACTGACATTAGAAATTATAAAATCACCCAGAGTAAATAACAGTAAATAACAGTAAAATAGTTACAGTTCCTGTGGGAAAATGTTTAGTGTTAAAACCAGCACCTTGCTAGTTGAGCTACAGGAGCACTAAAGCCTTCAGCCTTTCTAGAGAGATTCACACTGAATCCTGATTTTCTAATGTAGATTGACATTAGCAAAGGTAAATAAATCCACAGATCTCTCTCTTAAGACACTGATTTAATCTATTTGGTTATGGTTACAATTCAAGAACTTCCGAGAAGGGCATGGTTTGTTCAAGAAAGAAGGTTGAATACCTTTGAATTTGACTGCCCATGTTTTATTCTTTGCCACAGCTCAGAGGGAGACCCAGTCACCTGTGGAATTAAGTGTGCTAAATAAATTGCAAAAGTGCTAGAACTTGAACGCTAACATCATTACAAATATCAGTCAATTTTAAACAATGCATTTGTGCAGCAGTGCTCCACCTGAACAAATCATATGTGTACAGCTCTCTTCTCCTCCAAAGGAAGGCCAGATGGCACTGTTGCAAAAACTCTCCCTAACTCTGCTCATCTGCGTCTGTAAACTGGTAGTCCTTGAATAATGGCTTATTGTCACTGGTGAGCCATTTCTTTCTAGTTCTCACCAGTAAAAATTGCTTTCCTGGCTCTAATCTCTCTGTGAAACCATTGTAGGTAAGTCTGCTGCCACAGCAATCAAACAAAATATTGTGCAGTGCCAAGATGTTATGCTGCAAATGAATTCTCAGCACATAACTCTCCAAGAACATCTTTCCACCCGGTTAAAAAGGGGTGGGACTGTTTCTCTCGTTTCCCTTGGCAGTTTCTCCAACAGCTCTCTCCCTAATTAAAACAATTCCTTTGCAGATTATTTTGCCTGAACTTACTTTACTGAAAGAAATTATATATCCTAACAGTTTAAAAGCACATTTGGAAGGTACTGTACAAGAAAGTAAAGACAGATGATGTAAAGGGCAGGACAAGGTGTGGTTTGTGAAAGAGAAAATGAGCTAAATATCAGCTTGTTCCCAAATATCCAGCAGTTCACAGAACTTTAAAATCTGCTTTTTTTTTCCTTTCAATGTTAAGGTATGGAAAGATTTTTCCGTTAATTGTATGCATACCCATACTGAAGTATTGCCATCAGCTTGAACAGTCTTTTTGCAGTACAAGATGTAGAGACACTAGCTCTTCTAGAAACGGCAATGTACAACTGAAGGACAAGCTGCACTGAGTGGAAGGGACTCACCTCTCGCTCTGCCCCATGGTACTACAGAGGCTGTTCTGCAGAGGTTGCCCAGGGGGTTATTCTGATGGCTCTGGAAGGGTGCACAGGTGTGAGCTGCTGATTCTCTTGAGGGAAATTCACTATCATGGGTTCTTATAGAATTCCATTCTTCCCTTATTTAAGGACTATTTCATCTAGACAGTAAATATACTACTCACTTGAATGACAAAGAGAGTCCTCATGTACCGTGATACATATTTACATCACTCGTGAATGTACTCTAACCAAGCTGCTTTCTGGATAAAAGCCTCAAGCATTTCACTGTGTCATAGTGCTAGGGAACTTCCACTTATAGAAAAGCTGATATGTGGAAAGAGTTAAAAACATGATCTTGGTAACAAAGGACTTCACTTTATCTAGGTACTTCTCTGCCCACTTCCCAATTGCTGGAAAGCATCCCACAGAGTTATGTGAGCCTCATAATGCTGTTGTATTGTGAGGTTGACTCCTTCAAAAATGCTCCCGGCCCCTTTCATAAATGTGTATGTATTCTAAGCATCTTATTTTCCAGCAACATGGACACTCTGTAGCTTGTTCCTGGCAGAACCTTTTTTGTGTGTGTGTTGAAATCTTAAATCTCTTGCCTATACTCACATGGTAAGAGCAGTAACAGAACTGAGAAGTGACCATAAGTAACCACATGAATTTATTTCTCTTTCCTTCCTTACACAGTGTAACCATATGCATAGTAGTTTGAGGTGACAGGCGCTGCTGCAACTGCAGATTTTTGCAGGGCTCTGTGCTGATCTCTAAGGTCTGATAGAGCCTTTTGCTACTTTTCTAAGCACTTAAATACCAGCTGTCATTATCAGGCCTCTGAAACGAAATTCAGATACATGAAGATTTCCTTCATCCAACATAATGGAGTTTCACACAAACTCTGAACAGAAACTGCTGTTACGCTTCAGAGGGTGACAACAGCCCAGGAGCACCATGCAGCATTGAGGAGGAGTGCTATGTTCGTCATCAGAGGTCACTGAAACTGCTTAACAGTGACCACAGCCACCCCCTGCTACTGATAGTGTTTCTTTCTACACAGCTGGAGAAGTGGCTGTTTATACAAATAATCTTTATCACACTTTTACCAGGAAATTGCTTAACATGTATCTGAAGCTGAGCATGTTCAAGCTGAGCTCATTTCATTTCAAGCCAACTGCTGTTTCTGTGCTGCTCAGTGAGCACAATCCATTCAATTTTAATTTTGCTACAAACAAACAAAGATAACTAATAACATACGCTTTAGAAAGACTCTTTTCCTAGAGCAAGATGGTTTTCAAACCCCTTTCCAACATAGAGTTAAGAGCAAAAACTCTTCTAAAAACTCCTGTGTGAGCCGGAGGAGTGCTGTGCACTGCATACATTGCTGTCCTCTCCTTCATTGTGAGCCATTCAGCACACTATCGGTTCTCACCTGTTTGGGTCAGACCTTAGTTTTACACAATGGCAGAAAAATAAAAATCGTTGCCTTGGTATGGCTTGGTGGTCCACTCTTATCTGTTATTCTATCTCAGTTCTAAATCTGTTAGAAGAAACAACCCACCACCCCAGAAGCAGCTATTAGAATGTATGAGGTCACTCCAAACACTTTTTTTTTTTAACATGTTTCTTGAGTTAATACTAAATAGAGAGCGCCATATGTCTAATGAAATAAAATGTGGGAACAAAATGTTACGCATGTAGAAAAATTCCTGAAAATTGCTGTTGGCATTGATCATACCTATATGATCTAATTGTCTTTTTTTAAAGTAGTGTCAAGAAAGCAAGACTCTACTGACTTCAGTGGGACAAAGGTCTGGCCTTACATTTTCTACTTGGAGTTTTCAAAAATATCTAGAAATGGAGCTAAACCAGAACCCCAAGCTCTGAGGAAGTTTTGGTTGGAAGACAAGCTTTGAAGCTGGACTTTGATCTGAATGGAGCAAGCCTAAACCTAGGATGAGATCTCCTGTGAATGCTGAAGAAAATTGTGTTTGGAACTAGATTCGGTCTTTACAACTTGGGACCTATCTCCTAAAATGGTGTAGATGAAGGCCAGAAATGTCTGCCTGCTATAAAAGGAGGCAGAAAGCCCCCCACCAGCTGCATACTTTGAGCTGCCTGTGTACAATAGTATCAACACTGCAGGGGTAAACCCACAAGGAAGTCTTTGTGGTAAACTGGTTTGCAAAAGCTGAGAGTGGTATGCATCCTTTGTAGCACAATAGTAGAAGGCTTCTGCAAAAAACCTCTAATTCCTGTCTAGTGCTGCAAATGCAGCCTTTGCAAAACGTGCGTTATGCTTTGAAACCAATGTTCACACTGGTTCCTGCTTATCATATTGGCTTACATGCTCTATCAGCACCTGCCAGTTCTCAGTTGTCACCACTTCTTTCACACCTGGAAGATCACATTGCCAGTCCGTGATGGGCAACAAGTTCCAAGTAGTAAGTGGCGATGTTAGCACGCCCCAGATGAATCACATTTGATACTGCAAATGTCTTCTTAAGACTCATCAACATGAACACTGCGAAGAGAATTATGTTTGCACCTGAAAGGCTATGTAGAAGAAAACATACTAGAGTTATGAAGCACATATATCATTATGGTGTTTTCCACCTGGGAAGCAAAGTATGCCTTATATACCCTAATATATGTCCCATCCACACTGTGGGCTAGTAATTGTTACTTCCACGTCACACCTGAGAAAACGTGTCCACAGATGTATGAGTTATCCCCCATCTCGTCCCTTCATGTGCCACACACAAAAGTCAACAACAGAAATAAGAATAGGTACACAACCTCGTCTAAAAATCTGCTCAGTGCTGTAAGAAAAAGGACTATTTTTTTACGTCATAATGATCACTCATGAGAAAAAAAGAAACTTACCTGTGCTTCTCAGGGGTCTCTTTCTCCACCATGCATTCCAGCTGAGGAGATCTTAGAGCGCTTCACAGGCAGTAGTGTGTCTCTTAGTCTGCTGGAGTCATTGGGTTTCCTCTGATTCTTAGAAAGCTCCTATGGCTCCCTTGAGAGAGGTTCAGGCTGTCAGTGCGCATGGTGCAACTGTGATAATTTGGAGCTTGAGTGGTTTATTTCAATGCAAAAAAAATAGTTTTTTGCAAAAAAATAGCAGGGGAAAAAAGACTCAGGTCCTTCAAGTGGTTACCTCCAGCTGTTGTCTCCAGTGGAAAATTATAAATTGAGTTATGGCTACTTGACTGAAGTTCAGTGAGGTGAAGGTCTATGTGTCTATGTAGAACAGGCAAAATGGTACCTTGCTCTATTCACCTCCATGACCTGCCTGACTTCTGGTTGCCAGTGAAGCCCCTTCAAAGGCATGAAGTCCTTTGCCATGAGGTGAGTGGACAGTAAGCAGAAAAGAGGAAGGCAATGGAGCTTAACTCCACGCTCCAGCTGTATCATGCAATATGACCGCAGGTGGCCCCATTTGTCATAGCATGTGGAAGGAGTTGTGACTTTCAGGGGACGTTCTGCGTGACTGAAGACTTTTGAAGCCTGTGATGATTGGGCTGACAGCCATGTCTGGCTTGGTACAGGAAAGGAAAGGAACAATACTTGAACTGTCTGTGTAAATTCGTTCTTTGCCAGATTCTTATTGTTCTCACCGACACCCAAGAGGATGAACAACATCAAAACTAATCAATAAGCAGCAGCTGGATATCCAAGTTCTTAAAGAATCCAATAAATGTTTTTGGTGTAGAAAGGCAGTGATGAAAAGCCTCTTGTCAATGATTATATGACTGTGGCACCAGCAAACTTTAATAGCAGTGTTAAAGGCAATTCAGTGCTAAAAATCAAGTTTACTTTTTAAATTCTTTTGCCCACTGCAGGTAAGTAAGAAAAGGAATTAAAAACTTACCTAGTAGGTGATTTAGATTGCTTTTTTTCTTGAATTCTTGAATCCTTCTTGAATCCTAAAATCCTGGTTTTAAGAAACTTTAGATAAAATACCACATAAAAGCTTCCACAAGAGCCATGGAGGATGATCCATACAGGATGGGCAGGGACCTGTACCCCAGCGTTCCTTCAAGGGGCATAGCAACCCAAAGCAAGTATGTCAAACCCTGCCAGCCAGGGCTGCTGCCCAGCAAGCTAGGCAGTGGGTTGAATGGGCCGAGCAGGCAATGGCAGCTGGCAGGAACTCAGTGGGGCTAGAAATAGCAGTGGGGGTACTGAGAGAGGACTCAAGAACTGGAAGGAACAGGTGAGAGGATACACTGGTGGCAGAGGGGAAAGCAGGACAGAAAGGGGATGCTCCGAGTCTGAAACATCCCGCTACAGCTCTGCATTGTGGTAAAAGTCTGCCAATGTTTTGGCTTCCAGTTTAGTTACATGGAAGATAGGTCTTCACTGCAGTCAGCATAGGCTCTGGAAACATGGATCTGAGTGTGTACTATTTAGTCTAATGTACCTTTGTCCCCTCTGGGTTTCCCGTGGAGAGTGTATCAAGCAAGTCTGGGAGTGTGTCTTGGTGTAGCACTCACCTGAGCTCATGATGCAGACCTTGGGAAGGGTGGAAGAGCTCACAGCCAGGTCAAACTGTAGGACAGCACTGGCAGATGTTGAGCGCTCTCATGAGTCAGTTTGTGTCCTTGCTTCAAATTAAGCCCATTTTTGCAGTGAAAACAGGATCTATACTCCCCAATATGCCACCAAGCTTCATGAGCAGATCAGAGAGAAGTATAAACAAGGTTCTGTGCAGGAGCCCAAGCTCAATCTACAACACCAACTCCATTTCAGCTACACCCTGCCAGCACCACACACACATAAGATGGTACTGGTAGAAAAAAGTGGCCCTTAGTGCCATGGCTTTTTGCAGGACTTTATCAGCACATCTGAGAATAACTAGAAGAAATTGTTGAGGGCAGTAATGGAATGGAAACCAGCCTGAGCTGGGACTCTTAATTGTGTAACCACACGGCAAATAAAAGTTCTGTAAAGTACATTATGCCACTCCCATTTCACAATGCCCGTTATTCTAGGCTTTGACTAAAAGATACTATATGAGACCCAGAAGTTTTACCACTGATAAATTAACTGAGTGTGGTTGTTGCTAGTTATGAAACTAATAGTCAGAAATTTCTTCTGAATTAAATGTTCTTGTGCACACACACACACACACACACACACAAGCAGACACAATTTTGAAGAAGCAGCTTGTTAAGTCTAACAGTACCATAGTTCGGAATAGCAGTAATTGCAAAGATGTTAAAAAAAGGATTTCTAAAATAGCAGTCTGTAATTGACACCCAGAAGAAAAATCAATGGGGATAGATTAAAACGCTCAGAACAAATAAACTGAAAGAAAAGAAGGAAAGAGATATTTGAGAATAGGAGAAATAAGGGAAAGGAACACAAGGAAAGAAGGAAAAAAAAAAAAAAGGCAACTAAATGAAGAAAAGAAAGACATGACAATTCAAAACAGCATGCCCTTTAAAGGAAAAACATTGAAATCATACAAGAGTAATGTCATGCAGGCAGCTGTAAATTACTTTTCATTTGTGATGGAGATTACTGAAGTTGATTTTTCATTTTTTTCTTACTTTTAAATCACAGTTAAAAATCATCAAAGAAAGGTAGAGATGAAAACCAGGTTAACATTCATGGCAAGCAAATACATGCATCGAATAGCAAGTACTATAAAAGGTCTTCAGAAAATTCAGTCTGACTTCAACAGGATCTCCTCACTCACTAATGAGCATCACTGCACTTTTTTGTATAACACCCCATCCCATCCCATCCCATCCCATCCCATCCCATCCCATCCCATCCCATCCCATCCCATTGCCTCACTGTCTTGTTTGCCTCACCATAACACCTATAAACTCCTCCATTTCTAAGCAGTTTTTATATTAGATGAGCAGTGGTCACTCAGGACAGGGGGGCTCCAACTGCTGCATGATTCAGAGATCAAACTGTGGTAGCAATGAACGAGATGTGTCCTTATCTATACTTCAGAACCAGAATCATCCAGGTTGGAAAGGACCCTGGAGATAATCTAGTCCAACAGTTCACCTAGCACAGTTCCCACCTACAGCATATCCTTAAGCTCTAAATCAACCCTACTCGTGAACACCTCCAGGGATGGGGACTCCATCACCTCCCTGGGCAGCACATTCCAATGCTCAACAACCTGTTCTGTAAAGAAATGTTTCCTAATATCTAGTCTGAACTTTTCCTGGTGCAACTTGAGGCCATTACCTCTTGTCCTGTCGCTTTCTACTTGGGCTAAAGAGACTCATCCCCAGCTCTCTGCAGCTTCCTCTCAGGTAGCTGTAGGGGGTAATAAGGTCTCGTCTCAGCCTCCTCTTCTCCAGGCTAAACAATCCCAGTTCCCTCAGCTGCTCCTCAAAGGACATGTGTTCCAGACCCTGCACCAGCTTCGTTGCCCTTCTCTGGACACACTCGAGTCATTCAATGTCCTTTTTGTAGTGAGGGGCCCAAAACTGAACTCAGTATTCAAGGTGCAGCCTCACCAGCGCCAAGTACAAGATCACTTCCTTGTCCCTGCTGGTCACACTAATCCTGATACAAGCCAGGATGCCATTGGCCTTCTTGGCCCCCTGGGCACACTGCTGGCTCCTGTTCAGCCGGCTGTCAATCAACACCCCCAGGTCCCTCTCTGACTGGCAGCTCTCCAGCCACTCCTCCCCAAGCCTGTAGCACTGCTGGGGGTTGTTGTGGCCCAAGGGCAGCCCCCGGCATTTGGCCTTATTGAAACTCCTCCAGTTGGCCTCAGCCCATGGTTCCAGCCTGTCCAGGTCTCTCTGCAGAGCCTCCCTACCCTCGAGCAGATCAACACTCCCACCCAACTGGGTGTCAGCTGCAAACTGACTGAGGGTGCACTCGATCCTCTCATCTAGATCATCCGTAAAGATGTTAAACAGGAGTGGCCCCAACACTGAGCCCTGGGGGACACCACTTGTGACCGGCCACCAACTGGATTTAACTCCGTTAACCACAACTCTTTGGGCCCGGCCATCCAGACAGTTTTTTACCCAGCAAAAGTGTGTGATTCTCCAGACCTCGAGCAGCCATTTTTTCCAGGAGAATGCTGTGGGAAATGGCGTCAAAAGCGTTGCTAAAGTCAAGGTAAACAGCATCCACAGCCTTTCTCTCATCCAATAAGCAGGTCGCTTTGTCATAGAAGGAGATCAGGTTTCTCAAGCAGGACCTGCCTTTCATAAACCCATGCTGACTGGGACTGAGCATCTGGTTGTCCCTCATGTGTTGCGTGATGGTGTTTAGGATGAGCTGCTCCATCAGCTTCCCGGGTACCGAAGTCAAGCTGACAGGCCTGTAATTTCCCGGATCATCCTTCCGACCGTTCTTATAGATGGGCATCACATTGGCCAATTTCCAGTCGTTTGGGACCTCCCCATTCAGCCAGGACTGCTCATAAATGATAGAAAGTGGTCTGGCAAGCACCTCAGCCAGCTCCTTCAGCACCCTCAGGTGTATCCCATCTGGTCCCGTAGACTTGTGTATGTCTGTGTGATGCAGCAGGTCACTGACTGTCTCCTGGATTGCAGGGGTGTCGTTCTCCTAGTCTCTGTCTTCTGGCTGTGGAGGCTGGATTTCATCAATACAACTAACCTTGTTATTAAAGACTGAGGCAAAGAAGGCATTAAGCACCTCAGCCTTCTCCTCATCACTTGTTACCAAATTTCCTCCTGCATCTAGCAGGGGATGGAGACTCTCCCTGAACTTTCTTTTGCTACTGACATACTTATAGAAACTTTTCTTGTTATCCTTGATTGCAGTGGCCAAATTAATTTCCAGTTGGGCTTTAGCCCTTCTGATTTCCACCCTGCATAGCCTCACAGCCTTTCTGTAATCATTGTGTGTGGCTAGCCCCTTCTTCCAAAGTCTGTAAACTCTCCTTTTCTCCCTGAATTGCAGCCAAAGCTCCCTGTTCAGCCAGGGTGGTCTTCTCTGTCGCCAGCTTCTCTTACAGCACCTGGGCACTGCCTGCTCCTGAGCCATTAACACTTCCTTCTTAAAGAGTGCCCAGCCTTCCTGGGCCCCTGTACCCTTCAGGATCATCTCCCAGGGGATCCTTTCAAGCAGGTGCCTAAACAAGACAAAGTCAGCCCTTCTGAAGTCCAGGATGTCCCTCCTATTTAGCTCTGTCCTGACCTCTCTAAGAATTGAGAACTCTATTATTTCATGATCACTGTGCCCTAGTCGACCTCCAACCTTCACGTCGTCCACCAGCCCTTCTCTGCTCGCAAAGAGGAGATCCAGCAGGGCACCTTCTCTGGTCAGTTCATTCACCAGCTGCATCAGGAAGTTGTCTCCCACACATTCTAGGAATCTCCGGGACTGGTCTCGTTCTGCCGTGTTGTATTTCCAGCAGATGTCTGGGAAGTTAAAGTCACCCACAAGAACAAGGGCAAGCGATCATGAGATTTCACCTAAGTGCCTATAAAATATCTCATCCATCTCTCTGTCCTGGTTGGGTGGCCTATAGTAGACTCCTACTATGACATCTGCCCTGTTGGCCTTCCCCTTGATTCTAATGCAAAGACACTCAACCCTGTCTTCACTACACCTGTGCTCGAAGCTATCATAACAGTCCTTAACATACAGAGCCACCCCACCACCTCTCCTTCCCCGTCTGTCCCTCCTAAAGAGCTTGTACCAATCAATTGGCACACTCCAGTCATGGAAGACATCCCACCATGTTTCTGTAATAGCAACAACATCGTAATTTTCCTATTTCATCATGGCTACAAGCTCCTCCTGTTTTTTACCCATGCTGTGTGCATTGGTATACATGCACTTCAGATGGGCCGATGTTTTGCCCCCTTGCCCCTTCAAATCTGGTTTAAAGTTCTGTCAGTGAGCCCAGCTAACTCCTGTCCCAAAATCCCCTTCCCTCTCCGGGACAGGTGCATCCCATCTAATGTCAAAAGATCAGGTGCCCTGTATACCAACCCATGATTGAAGAATCCAAAGCCCTGATGGTAACACCAGTCTTGGAGCCACCCATTCATCTGCTGAATTCTCCTGGAATTTTCCTCATCCATCCCCCCAACCATAGGGATGGAGGAGAACACAATTTGTGCCCCCAACCCCTTAAGCAATTTTCCCAAGGACCAAAAATCTCTCTTCATTGCTTTAGGCCTTCTCCTGGTGATGTCATCACTACCTACCTGAAAAAACAGGAGAGGGTAGTAATCCTTCAGTCTCACTAGGGTAGGGAGTGTTGCTGTGAGCTTCAAAGCATGTGAAGAGACAACTAATATTCACTCTCATCCCTCATCAGTGTCAATTGCACCTTGATTTGTAGTAGGCAGATGAATTACCAAATCACTTTCTCCTCCAGCCATGGTCCCCAGAGACATAAGAATGTTCATACAGACAGGGCAAAGTTGAGCAAGAAACGTTATGTACCTTTGTACAGAAAGGAAGTCTGACTTTAAACCAGCAATACTCATTTCTTCCCTCACTGCAGTCGCTATCTGGGTGTAGAATCTGGGGAACTGACACTCCAGAAATGCCAAATTGGTAGAAAATGCATAGTGTTATTTCTCCATAGGCAGTGGAGTCGATCATGCATCTTTTATTAACTGCAAAGCATCTCTCAGTTATGTTAAGGACTATCTATAACACTTCAATATTGTAAAAGGGTAATAAAATGGGTGTAAATTGCACTAAAGCTTTCTCTAATAGTCCCTATATTGTTACAGTGATGCAGAGAGCCTGTGGATCACAATCCACGGGCCTGAGACTGGATAACAACCTCTCCCTGATCTTTGCAGAAGTCTTTAATGCCCTCAAGGCTTCTCCCAATCTACCAGGTGGAGTTGGTATCCTTCACACCTATTGAGAGTTTCAGGTGAGCACAATGTAATTTTCACTGCCCAGTATTAGATGGCTTCAGCCAAGATTTGAAGCTATGGATGGTAGCCTGGCCAGTCTGGCCTGAGTTGTGAAGGGAAATGCCTGCCCAACAGTCAGGGCTGGTAGGACTGCATGGAGAGCATCTTCCGATGGGGGAGATGTCATACAGCTGGAAGATGTGGGGGATTGTGTGTGCACAGCCTGAAAACAGGACTCACAGGCTAGTTTGGTGATGGTCTCTGTCACAGAAAAGGAAGATAGCAAAAGTGAATTATATTAGTTGAGTTATTTTCCCGCCACAATTAGCCCATTTGTTCCAGGGTCAGCTCTGTTGGAACAATATCCCAACTCCCAAGGCATTCTGGATCCTCCCGTACTGCTTGTTTCCAACCTCTAAAGCACAGGAGCCACCTCCTGTGACCACAGATCATAAAGGTGCCTCGCAGATAAAAATTATGGAACCATGAATTTCCTTTCTGAGAGGAACAGCTGTGCTATGGCAAATAAATTTGTTTAAAGATCCTGGTCAAATGAGTCAGTTTAACATCATCAGTGTACTGCATTCCTGAATAACACAGACATGATCTTCTTCTTGGTGGGGTGAGAGGATACTTTCCTTGGTTCTGGGGCTTTGCGGTTGCAGCATTAGGATTCTTTCAGATTAGATTTAGGGATATGCTCTATCATAGATTCACAAATCCCTTTTGTTCCAGTGGGAAAAATGAAACAGCAGGGCCTCTGTGTTACGCTACTTAAGTTCTTTGATAGCTTCAGATATTTTTTTGAGGCTTGGCATCCAATGCTCAAATTCTTTCTAATGAAGAGCCTAAAATAACAAGCTTTGATGATAATAAATACTACAAATTATGTGGTAAAGAAGACACATTCTACAGGTAACCATATTTTTGAACAACTTAAATCTCCCAAGTATATCTGTAATAATTTGGTTCCATGTCTTTTAAAAATGCCACTTCATCTGGACTTAGTTTTACTAGTTCTCTGTACATGTAAAAGAGTTAAAGCAAAAGATAGAACATGCTTATGGAAATGTGCAAGGTCTTTTCCCAGCTCAAATACCCATTGTGAGAAGTACAAGAATCCGAAGAAAACAGTATAAAATTCTTGAAATGTCCTTTGCTTTTGGAAAAATAGAATGGAATTCTTCATGTAAAAGGTTGTGCGGTGAGATTAATGGTGCTTCCTGCTTCTGGCAGGGCCAGAAGCACTGAGGGAACGATATCTCGTCTGACACTTCTGCTTTCACTATTTGGAGTGTTTATACATACACAGTAAACACAGAACAAGCCAATTCAGTGAAGCTTAAACATGGTTGATTTGCATTATAGCTAAAAGTCAAAGATCAAATGAACAGCACTGCCCTGAGAGTCTAGCGCTAATTTGAATAATATTTCAAAACTTTATTTTGCTAAGTGTCATTCAGGAGATTTGTACAGAAAGCATTAATAAGACAAATCTTAAAGATAACATTATTCTTGTTGCTTCTGATGTATGCAGGAGTTGATAACAAGCTGATTGCCTCCTTCTGATGGATGATTACACACAACAGATGTTTTAATCTGATTATATCTGTGAGATAAGCATATTGCCGTGTTAATTCCAAACGTTTTTTGTGAGTCTTTCAGAATATTTTGCAATGAACCTAACCTTTTGTAAAAGTCTTTGCTCGAGTCTGCGTGCATCCACATAATTGTGCAAATTATTAATAACAAGTTGAAACCAGTGATTATGCAAAAGAAGAAAACTGCATTTAATAGTAGCTGTAATTCTGTGCTCTATGATAACCTAAATTAAGAGATAAATGTGATGCCAGTAGTGATACAAGGCACAATAGTTCAACATTGCCCCAAAGAGGACTATGTGTTCTTCAGCAAATGATGCACAAGACAGGCAGAGCTTTTATCAAGAATGCTGAAAGGCCAATACTCCATGCCAAGCAGCCTCAATTTGAAAATTAGCTGGCAAATGTCAGCTCTGTGAACAGAGTGCTACAGGGAATAGACGTTTTGGGCTTGAAATAATCTAGGGTTACAAAATTTGACTGTGATTTGAACTGAAATGCCAAAATTTCCCTGAAAATACACCTCTTCCTTCACTGTAGTGAAATAAGTATGCTGTATGTTGCTCCCATGTTTTATTTTTATATGTAACATGGAGAGAACAAAAAATTTCAAAACTAATTTACTGCTTCAAAACAAAAACTGATCTGTATCATACCAAAAAAAAATCAAAATAAAACATGTCAACTTTTCAAAGTAGATTTCCTATTTTTCATTTGAAAGTAGCAATGGCAAAACTTATTCAGTCATCAGTGTTTCTATTTTGGTCAACTTATTCCAATTATGTCATTAACAGTTTTGTCAAGGCAATATCAGCATACTATGTACCCAGTTGACTTGTTTCATTCCAAACAAAAATCACAGACAGTAATTCCAATGAGTGCCAGCCAGTAAAGCATCTTGTAGGTTACCGTATATGATGTATGCAATTCAAAGAATATTTTCTTTAGGATTCATGTCATCTAATATCAGATACCTGAAAAGTAGATGTCTGGGCTAACTATGCTCTCTGTTGTCATCAGCTCATGTGTTTAGATGTTTTTAAAATATCTAGACTCCTCTCCATCCTTTGATGACTGAGGGAATGTAAGTGACCTAATAGCTTTCTGTCACCATAATGGCAGTTCTGTTTATCCAGCCTTTGTCTTCCATCCTTTGGATTTTGAACCTGATCTGGGACTAACCCTCTACGGTCAAACAAATGAGACTGCTCCTTTAGACGGCAGGAAAGGTGCTAAGTTGTCTCAGCCAATCTCCCGGAATTGCACTCCGAGACTAACTTTTAGACAGCTAAATTAAGGTGAGATGTCTTTCCCTAAGATGCATATGTCAGTTTTATGTAGGCATGAACATCACGCCGTGTTAGTGCAGCTGCATAGGCCTTATTTAATTCTGAGTCAGTGGATCTGGAAAGTAGCTTGTTGTGGGATTCTTAAACAAAGCAACACTGGAGCTAATAAACTAATCAAAATAATGGCTTTACTGGGTACATCAGCAGTTCTTAGCTGTGGGTAGAATGATTTTGGGTTAAAAGTGTCTGCTGGGTATAGTGAAATGACAGCTTGTACGAGCAACGCAAGTTTTGTGGAAGCTTGAAAGTGTTCTTCGTGTGAGAATAATGCTGTAGTTTGCATGGGATTTTGACAGAAATATGATACTGCAAGCTGAAATGGTTGGAATACTAAAGAGAGATTATTCGTACTCAATAGTTTTTATGGACTGTTTTGAAAAGCTGTACCTAAAACTGCAGCAAGAAGCACTTAGCTCGTCTTCACTAGGAGGCCGTGAGATACAAGAGGTACTAGCTTGCTTGTGTTCTGGGTATCTCTTTTTAAAGCTCAGATAGAAAACACAATATTCAGTGCTTCAGTATTTTTCCTTTCTGAGTAGTGAACTGAAATTAGCTGACCCTTCCTTACCCTGTCAGGCTAGAGTTAATTATTTACAGCTTTAATCTGTGACTCTTTGAAGCGGGATCTTTCTTACCTTAGTCAGGCTGAGGTTAAATATTCACAGTTTCAGTCTAGAAGTAAGTAATAAACTGCCATCTTTAAATAGGGAACTGGGAACTGAAGAAGGAAATGGAAAGAAATGACCGGCTTAGTCTTATTTTATATATTTTGGTTGCCCAGGAAATCCTGATTAATCTGCATTTGGGTCCTAACAGGGAAGCTTATAGGACTCAAAAAGGCAGGATGTGAGCTTTTGTCAGTAAGCTTGCTGGGACAAACCTGTGAATCAAACTGGGGTTTACTTCAACTTTCACGTTGAATTTTGGTGACAAAGGTACTCATCCACTGAGGGTATCCAGGTAAGATATATTCCTTCCACCCAAAAACTTCATAGTAGCACCTACCACTCTCATGGGCTCTCTGTACATCCGAAGTGCAGCTGTAGCACAATCCTCACTGCACGATGGGTCTGTGAAAACAAAAACAATTCTTACTGAGAAATATCAGACTTCTGAAATCCACTTGTAGTAGACTCCTCACTTACTGTGTAACAGGCACTGTATCACCTCACATGAGAGAGAGGAGCTGTGATGCCATCCTGCAGTCAGGGACATGAGACTGCTGGGGACCTGAGTACAGCCTTCCCCAAGGCCTCCATCTCCTGCAAGCGCCTCTCCTACTCCCCGACTCCGGATGAGAGAGACTGGTCAGAAGGTGCCCATGTGGGAGAAGAGCCATTGCACTCGTGGAAGGAGTGGAGGCAGAGGCCAGCTTGCCAAGTCACGCCCAGATTGCGGTAGGTTTGAATAGTAACGTTAAATCTGTATCTAATGGCTTTTAAGCTTCTTTTTATATTGAAAGTTAGTCACCAAAAACTAACAGGAGAGTTCAGTATACACAGCCAATGTTCTAAGCAAACAGCAACTCTTTGGCACCTGCAGCTTGACAGCTACAAGGAGAAAGTGTATAGAGTCTATACTGATGGGGGTTGAGAAATGCTTTTGTTTAAGTGGATTACTGAAAACACAGCCAGCTTCTAGCACAGAGCTGGTGCACAGGAACTGATAAGAACACTCCAGTCTGTGCACAAAGGGGAGTCCCAACATTTTTCTTACCTCTGGAAGGTGGCAACTGTATTTGGGAGAATCTTGACTGTATT